>NC_133220.1:35929663-36229663 GCF_040436345.1 Pagrus major | reverse complement strand
ACATGATATATCTTTAATAAAAAAAATACATGAAAAGGTTTTGAAGCATGTACTCAGTCTTGATAATGGCTGCACAGAGTAGGCAACATTCAAATTTACATTAACAACAACTGTTGTTGGGTTCATGAGAATTTTGGTACCTGAAAATGAATCACAAAGGTAAAGAATCTCTGGCTAAACTGGAGCAGATTTTGAAGGAAGTTCTGAATTCGAGAGGAAAGTCCAAAGCGCTGACATGCAGGAGATGTCTGCAAGGCCACAAGTCACTAAAGCCTTGTTACTTCTAATGCCATATGTCCCAGAAAAGTTCCTGTATGTTCGAGCCCATTTCAGGAACCTTAGAACCTTCTGGGAATACAGTGGAACGATGAATAACATTCTTCCAAAAACTGTTCTCTCATTGGTGTTCACCCTCATGATGGTGGTGCAGTGGCTGTTCATCACGTCACGAAAAAATCTCCAACAGGAGAGAGTACAGACAATGGCATGTGATTCACAAGTAGTGGTGGATGATGTATTCAGATCCTATTCAGAACAGCTATTAACTGGCTATGAAACAGTCTCAATTCAATACTGATGGCTCTATATGAACTACATAAGCAAATGAGACCATCAGTGAGAAGACTGGTTATTTCAGTATATTTTTTATGGTTATTCTTAGTGTCTGTTACCAGGTTGGATTCAACTTATTTGAGTCAGATAAGCCATAAAATTAAAACTAGTTTTATAGTGGAGTTCTGAGGATGAATTGAGAAGCAAAGAAACTGCTCTGTAGTCTGGTGGTATGGCACTAAAACAATTTCACAATTTCACCATTGTCATCTTTTGTCCACAGAGGCTGCCACAATCAGCAAAAATTGAAGTTCTTTGAAGCAGCTTGAAGTAAAAGTATAGTCCTGCATTCAAAAATTTTACTGAGTAGTATGAAGTATTGTCAGCTAAATGTACTTAAATGTATCAAAAAACACTCACTCATGTTGTTATACTGTGGGGTTATTTTCACTCATTCATTAACGATACATGTTAAATGTAATGCAAACTACTATACTAATATTATTATATCAGTTGTTGGGCAGTTTGATCTAGAAAATTAAATTTTTATACTCTGATCATTCACCCAATTTCAAGTTTAATAGGTGCATCACTTAATCTAACAGCCTAAAAAAATTTACAAAAATTATTATGGGAGAAGGATAACGCTTTATATTAAACATAATTAATAAATAATAGTTAATTAAACTTCAGCTAATATTTATTTCACTGTTAACAAACAATAAAATGCTTTATAAACCATTTATTAAGACATTGTAAAGGTTTATAAACATCAGTCGCAGCTTTATAAAGGCCATCCAGATGTTTATAGATGAACTACAAAACCTGTTTGTTAACAGTCTAATAACTGTTAACTCAAGTTTAATTAGCTATAAATTAACCATTTATTAATGATGGTCATTATAAAGTGTTATCGGGAGAAGGACTGCATCACAAAAGGAAGAATGTTACGTATTTTTTTATTTACTGAGTCACGAGACAGAAAGAAGCATTTTTCCAACTGCAGGGAAACACAATCCTGTTTTCAGGGATGAACCAGGGCTTTATATTTCTCAACATTATCCAGTAGCAGTAACTACTAGTAGTAAGTAGCTACTATGGTCACTTTTTAGAAATTGAGTAAAAGTGTTAAACGAGTGTAAATGTGTCCACATTAATCTCAACACACACTTCTCTCTCACACTTTTCTTCAATCAGTTGAACTGCTCAAGATATTCAGAACTTGCATACAGAACCAGAGCCTACTGGTATGAGCACACGTTGAAGCTGCACACAGGACCCACCCTGTAATGTAAATTAATTTGGGATATAGGGGAGAAGGGTGTCCAAATAAAATATTAATAATGCTCTGAGTGCCTTACCTTTTAATAAAGCCAAGGAAGGTTCAGCATCCACTCCACTGTGTGAATTTTTATACAGACCTTAATACAACAGCCCAGCAATGGATCCTAGCTTCATAAAGGTTACAATGTTAGGGTTTCTTACTGTACAGAGAGATGTTAGGAGGCTGAAGTTTGTGCTGCTGCTGCACGCCGTTATACTGAGATATATCTAATATTTAGTTACCCTACACTATTGTATTAGACACACTGAGATCTGAACAGGAAGTCCTTAAATGACTTGAACCTGAGTGTATTTTTCTGCAATAACTAGCTGCCAAATATGGGCCTAAATTATAGGCCTATGAAGTAAGAATAATGTATAATAATTAGAAATAATAACAAGTACTTGAGGACAAGAATAAAGTGGCATCATATGGAAATACTGAGTACCTCAAAGTTAGGCTAATGTGTATACTTGAGTGAATGTTCTTAGTTATGTTGCACCACTTTTCACAGCATGAGCTTTTGTGTCTAAATGGTCACCAAACTATCATCCCAGTCGGTGTGTGTCATCATACCCCTGAAGAGATGCATAGGCCTGAATGTCTGCCACTGTTCGCTCTTTGCTCTCCACTCATAAAATCTAATGGCTCATTTTGGTGAACCCTAACCCATGTTAGTGTCCACACCTCTCCATACTCAACTGCGACTTTTAGGACCAAAACATTTGTGAGATGGGAGCTCCTGCATGTGATCCACCCCTCCTTTACAGCAGAGGGACTACTGTAGCTGCTATAAGAGCCCTCCCTGTCATGAAGACCATCACACTGGACCATCCTATGGGGAAGCGCCTCAACAAACGGGGGACTTCTGCTGGCTAAAGCTTGGAGTTACAGCGACTTTTACGCACGGCTTGTCTGCATGCAGCTGTTTTGTACTACTCTGGGATTGGTTTTCCCCTGTGAAACACTTCCAACTTGTGATGGCTTTCACTATGCTGAGGCCGGTGTCGACGCATCCCTTCTCTTACCCCGCTGACCTGACCTTGATGTCGGACGACGAGGAGGGAAACCGCAGCGAGAGCGACGGCAGCACTGACCAGGGCTACGGTTGCTGTGGGACACCGGAAGGGAGTTACCGGCGGGAGTCCGGCGGTGTAGTGCGGCAGCGGAACGCCGCTAACGCCCGGGAGAGATACCGGACCCAGAACGTCAACACGGCCTTCACGGCGCTGCGGACACTCATCCCCACAGAACCGGTGGACAGAAAACTCTCCAAAATCGAGACGCTGCGCCTGGCGTCCAGCTATATCTCACACTTGGCCAACGTGCTGGTGGTCGGTGACGGGAGAGAGGACGGTCAGCCCTGCCTCAGTGCTGTCTACAAGGAGGTGAAGGGGAGAGCAGAGGGCAGACAGCCCCGGACTATCTGCACATTCTGCCTCAGCAACCAACGGAAAGGGGTAAGAAAAAATCATATGCCCTGAAACATTTACAGAAGAAACAGTGGCAGGTAGCCTGTATTACAAAACACCACCGCTTTTTTTCGTCGCCAAGTATAACACATGTGACATATGTAATTTTAGATCTTCTAGTGTTAAATCCTGCGTACATTTAGTGTACCATGCAAAGCTATTCACAATATAATTTCAATTTTTAGAATTCGTCTGCCTGTCATTCCTGCACCATCGTTTGAGCAAAACACACAACGAGGGACTTCAGTGCTTCTTGGCGATGGAAACATGTAGGGTGGGGATATTTAAATAAAACATGGCCTGCATTGACTATAAATGGATAGTTTGTTTGCCGAATCTTTAATGAAACCCCAATATTCCTGGAAAGTTATCTACTGATGCATTACAATGTTCTTGGATAGATGAACGAACATAAAAGTTGCGAATTTATAAATGTGGTCAGCATGAAGGAAGAAGGGCAGGTCAGTGCATTCAGATGCCAGTTTAATCATTTTGCCTGATGATAATTTTTGAATATGGGTTGTCAAGCAGTGTGTTCGTCCTGAACAGTATGGCAGTAACCAGTTAGTGCTGTCATATATGCACCCTCAAGGATAAGTGACATGGATTTTATTGCAAAAATACTTTTTTACTGCCTTTTTATTCTATTCTATATATATATATATATATATATATATATATATATATATATATATATATATATATATATGTATGTATATATATATATATATATATATATATATATATATATATATATATATATATATACATATTATGATTGAGTACATTTACATCTCTGCTTGTCTGAACCTTTTCCACAGTTCATCAGAGTGTCTGACTGGACTGAGTGTGTTCCTCTGCAGAGGGAGGTTTATGACACTGTGGGGTTAGAATGAGCTCAATGCACCCCAGTAAAAATGGATATGGTCCATGTTGGAGTTCAAAACTCTGTGTTGGGATTTAGCTTATTAATAGATGCTGTATATCATTCAGTGCATGGAGATGTCCTTTAAAGGAAACTGTGTTTTTATCCGCTCTAGACAGTAATTACACTGAACCTTTTTATATGCTCTCAGGAAAGTACATCAAAACATCTGAGCTTAGAAAATGTGTTTTGGTGAAAAATGTTTCCATAGGCACATAGTGATGATGTCTGAGCTGTCACTGACAGTGATTTCCCTCTTTGTTCACAGGTGAAAGATAGACGAGACTGTGTGAAAATGCACGGGAGCAGTGCGAGACAAATAAGTCGACGATGAAAATGTCCGACTTGGTACAGGATTGGATCTGTTCAGAGCAGACCTGCACCGACCATTCGAATCTAGAAAGATCTCAGCACCGCTACAGTCTTGTAGGACCACTCTGACTGTTTGGGGAGTTTGGCTCATTGGTCACTTTACCCAGTGTGTCTCCAGCAAGATACAGTAACTCTCTCCAGTGTACTACCCAGGGCCAGCAAGGAATGTTGTAAAAGTGAGGAAAGGTGCTACATGACAAACTTGCCAAGCATGTTAGGAGGAGTGGTAAAACAGACAGGTGGTCAAATTCTACACAATGAATGATCTTTCAGGAGCAGAATATGTCTTGGCCTGAGTCTCTGGGAATGATGAGACAAACTCCCACATTTGCATCGTTCTTTAAAATGATTTCTGGAAGCTTGGCTCTCAAACAGACTTGCAGCCTACAGGAAAACAGCTTCAGGAATGATTAGTGAGAGAGGACAGAGCAGCTTGTGTGTAAAAGGACATATCCGTGGGACACTTTTTTGTTTGCTTTTTCATTACATGTTGTAATCTACTTTGAAATAAAATTTATTTTTACATAGACATGGCTCTACTGTATTTTGCCTTAAATGTAATGTCAGATGTGTTTTGAAGTCGTAAAGGTTGCAGTGCTGTTGCGCAGCCTTTAATGGTTTTATGATTTTTTTTTATTAATGCGCTGGAAATATTTTTGTGCTTTTATAGTCATATTTAAAAAAATATTTTTTGCAAATTGGACGAACCAACTCTTTACTGTGTGTGAAAAAATGTATATTCTGAACAACTGAAGTAGCTGGGGACTTTTAAAACATTAAGAAGTAACAAACAACAGATGTGGATTACACTGGATGAGCTGTATGGAGGATGCTCTAACACTGTTTTGCTGTGAAGCTCCAGAAATGTTTTGTGGACTACGAAACTTCACCTGACTTTCCATCAGCATGGGGGGAGGAGATAATGACTGAATATACTTTTTTGGGTGAACTTATCCTTTAAAATACTGTATGAACTATGTCTAGGACACTTTTTTTCCACTGTCACAGTGAAGTTAAGCGCTGGGTCAACCAATTTGTAAACAAACAAAAAAACAACAAATACAAAACAAAAAGCACAAACAAAATGACACAGATTACTAGTGTTGTCTTGTCATGCAGGTAGTTTAGTTTTGATTTATCCAGTTTTGGAGATGTCAGTTTTTGTACATTTTTGCATCCATCCCAATGCAGTGGGTGTCCCTGTTACTCTCCAATGAAGTAACAGTCCCTATGAAGAATGTTGACAGCGTGTTCTGTGGACTATCCTGAGCTTCTGTATTTGGATAGAAGCAGAAATCTCAGAGTCAGCTATCTCAAATCGTGAACTGGCCCTTTAACATTGCATACTTAGCTTGTAGATCAGTGAAGTTGCAAAAATGTAGGCTATGCAACTGTTCCTATTCAAATGAATATTTTCCTGATTATTTTAAAGGATATAAACCACATGTTCCACACCCAAAGAATAAACCACTTAACATTATTGGCAACTTCAGCCTGTAACTACTCAGAGAAGGAAACCTATACGGGGATTTCCACTGAAGTTTTACCTTCTCCATCTGAATAATAACAAGGAATCTCAACAGAGGAAGTAATCAATCTCTCCTCTCTCTGAAGTCGTTGTATCCCAGCAGTATCTGACCACAGAGAGCCCCTGTCAGGGTGGTAGGTGCAGAGTTGCCAGTTAGGAAGGCATGAATCAGACTCAACTCTGGGAAAAGGTAAAGGCAAAACAGGAAAGACACAAATTAGTGTTGTTGGATCCATTGTGGTGACTGATGATTACTCATGGGGACCATCAGGGAGTGTAGCACATTACTGGAGCCATGCCAACAAGATCAACCGCAGAGAGGAAGAAGCAGAGTTTAAAGTTTGGTGTAGGAGCTGAAAAACATCTCCTCAAAAATACAGTTTTAAGTTCACAAATGTGTTTGTTCTCATGTTTAACAAATCAAACCCATCACCTTATTTTCCCGAATGCAACTGAAACTAGACTAGCTAATTTTCTGTTTTCATGAATAACACTTAAAGTTTGAGACATTTGGAAGCAGTATCCAGGAAAATACAGAAATTTGAGGGCTGATCTTTGGCATGACTCTTCTCTGGTAGTAAATCTCCCAGGTTGGGATCCACATGTGGTGTTGATCAGTCACAGCTAATATCACCTAGCACCCTGTGACCGGACAAACACAGCTGCTGATGAATTGATGTTATAGATCACAGCAAGAGAGCAGCCTTGGCTATGTGTGAGAATCAGTGTACACACAGAGACAGAGGGACATCCAAGTTTTTATTTGGATGTACAAAAGCTACAAAAAGTGTTCAGAGGAAAGGCTTAAAGGATGAATGCCAGCAGATTGACCTGAACAATCTGCACTGTGTTAGCTTGCAACAATCACATAATGCGGCAAAAAAAGGTAGACAAGATGTCCACTATGATGGATCACCCCCATTCTAACAAGTTTGAAGACTCTGCAAGCTGATATATGCAGTGAAATGAACTGAAAAATGTAAAACACTGCAATATCTTTAAAAAAAAAAAAAAAAGTAAAGTTAAAGCAGTGGTTTGACATTTTGGGAAATTCACTCATTTGGTTTTTAGCAGAGAGTTAGAATAGAAGGTTGATACCAGTCTCACATCTGTACGTTACATTTGAAGTTACAGCCATGAGGTGATTAGCTTAGCGTGGCACAAAGACTGGAAGCGGGTAAACAGTGAGCCCAGTTCCATCCAAAGCTAACAAAATCCACCTGCCAACACCTATAAAGCTCACCAATTAATATTTGTTTAATTAATACAAAAACCAGAGTGTAAAACAGCTCATTTTTAACTTATGTGGAGGGCTATTTAGAGGCTCGCTATTTTGTCCTGTTTCCAGTCTTTTTGCTAAACTAACTGTTGCTGGTTCTGGCATTATCCACGAGTTTTCTACTAGTTACCGGCGGCTAGTTACTGGGGAAATGATTATGGGTCAATAGTGATTCCTCAAGGGGACACTAAAGGTGCCACCAAAAGTACTGTTATTCTAAATGTATATAAAGGAAACGCTGATTACTAGGCCTACTATTAAACTATACTGGACAATGAAAGGTAAATAACTTCAGTGTTGTACCTGCATGTTAAAAGATGTGGCTGCTTCGTACCAGTATTTTAGTCACGTTGACACGCGATTCAACTGTGAGGTAACAGGCAGAATTAAATGCAGTCATAACTGCAAATGTGTTTTGTTCTATTAAGGTAGTATATAAAAAAGTCAGACATGTCTTTCAGCCCAGCTGCCAAAATAAAATTTGAACACTATTAACATCATAGGTTACGTATTGTTTACATTTCCACAAACATGTCATACTGTATCACGGTCACAGTACATGTTAATTAACTGACTTGCATGTTGAGAGGTGGAGGGGATGGTAGACCTTTCTGTCAAGGGACCACATTCAGCATTTGTACACGTGACACCACTGGATATTCTAAGGGGACCTTGGGACATTTTCCCACCATGTTTTGTAAGACAGAAGTCGGGTCATCTGCAGTTGTGTTTATGGCTACAAGACTAGTTGTTTTTAACAAGAGCTTGGAACATCTACAGCGGATTGTGGTGACCAAAACAGGTAGCTCTTTTAAGTCAAAACATTATGTTTTCCTTACATAAAGCGTTTTTTTTTTTTTTTTTTTTTGCTTAAACCTAACCAGAGTAAAAGCACATCTTTGTGAAAAGAGAAAAAATAGCATCTTTTATTTTAAGTTAATTTTTGCAAAGAAGCTACTTACAAACACATTCCCACAGACCACTCCACAGACGCGCTAAATGAGTGTGGAGCTGCAGGTTCATTGGCAGTAGACCCAGCCACTGTGCAGCATATGGCGGGGGAAACCAATCTTTAAAAACTTAAAATCACATTGTTTCACATCTTTATTTAGCAGCAAGTGTTTTCAATCCATGAAGTTGCTTTTCTTGATCTTCATAAATGAATGATATAGTGGAGAATGGCTTTTTTGCATGTGACACGTCCCAGTTTGTGTTTATCTTGAGAATACTGTCTGTGTACACAACAAAACTTTATCTAGGACCTCTGTATTTCTGTCATACATATTCCCTCATCATTAAAGCATTTAAAAGTTACTTATAATCACATTGTGAGGTGCAGTCACAGCCAACCATGAGATTTATTGCAGATTTTAAACATTTGACAACACAGTTATGACTCAACTGAATCCTTTAAATCACAGCTGAAGTGATGTCTGGAGGTACAACCCTCTGGAAGAAAGTTATTGAACTCGCACTCCTCTGGGGTGGCACAAATAACTACACACTTGCATAAAGCATCCCAATCCTCCAGTTTCTCTCCACCTGTCAGTACTAAAGCCTAATTAGAAGCTGCTGTGTGAGCTTATCCTGCAGCTCCAAGGGCCTGGCGGAACCCTGCTTAATGGCTCCCAGAGGCCTCCCCTCAGGCAGGAAGATGTCATAGAGGAACAGGAAGGAAAAGGCCTGAGTGCTCGACCCTGCCGAGGCCCTCCCTGTGGGGCCCGGGGCCCTGGGTCAGTGCCAGCTTTGACATCAATTGGGGCCCAGATGGCCCACTTTACTCAGCTGATGCTTATTTTATTTCCTGGGTGGGAAAACATGGCTGAATAAAACTCTGAGTTAGAGTCAGTTTGAGTTATTGTGACTAAGATTTTACAGTAAATTCGCTGGATGGGCAGGTCATGTACAGTATGTCAAATTAAACACAAGATAAAACAATTAAAAACATTTTTATATAACATGTAGGTAAAGTACAAGTAAATGCACATAGCATAGTAAGAAAATATGAGATATTACATCTAAATATGTTGAGAATTTGTAGTTTAGAACATTTTGACAAACATACATGCAGATTGTATTGCACTGGCTTGTAATGTAAGGAAAACCATAGAGAAGGAAGAAACATGTTTGCATAAACTCAAGTGCCTACACAAATAACTATAGAGTAAGAGGTGCAAAGTGTCTATAACCAAAAATATAAAAGAAAGTAGTGTTGTTGTTGTTTTTATACACGAGAGGTATAAAGGAAACTATGAAGGTATGCAACCACCTCTAACTGGTGTGGTTTCTTGTAAAAGTGAGTGATATCCCTGTACAGGACAGTATAAAGTTCCATCTGAACATAAATTAATCTGTCAAAGTCCTCAGCGGCGCTTTCCCAATCTTCAACCCCATCTGGTAAGCATTAGTGGAGGATACATGGGGCAAATAGGAAGGGCTAAGATTGCGATACAGTTCCCCTCCACCACACTTTAGCCCTAAACAGACCCTTATGGTGCTGTAGCTCAATTGTGTGACAGGGCAGACACCTTCCACCCTCCCCAACTGCCTCTTGTTCAACCCTGACAGAGGAGGTAATCGCCATCGGACACGCACTGAGAGCCCTTTCATGGGACAGCGGCCTTGGATAGACCCCTTCCGATTTTTATGATTGTTTTCCATTGATGGGTGGAGTGGGAGAGCAGGGAGCAACCCAATCCTCTGCAGCAGCAACCAGGCACAAAGTAGGCCAGACACAGTAGTGTGTGTGTGTGTGTGTGTTTGTATCAGTGTTTGTGTGCACTTGTACAAAGACTTCGACTGATAAGTCTATTTGAAGGCTGACACTAATACATATTTTTTTCAGTTGTGGTCAGTGTTGGGGGTAACACATTACAAAAGTAATGGGTTACAGTAATATTAACGTAACGTATTAACGAGTAATTTAACGCGTTACTAATAATATTTCAGTAATATATTACTACAGTTATGTCATGTAACACGTTACAATCTACGTTACCAACCAAAGTGAAGAGTTTATTGTTGTTTTTGTAAGCATCCATCCACACCAACATGACCATACTAATGAAGGCTATGCATGTGTTTAATACAGCCGAGCCTGTAAGTTCTGTGTTCAGTCTCTGTGTGACTGAAATGAGCCGTATTTCATAGCCTAATGATGAAGCCTGATCCTCTGAGCGTACTTTACATTCTTTAATCACATACTGTATGCCCATGCATTCTGTAGTGTAATATAACCATATAGCCATAAGTAAGTAGTTAGTGGTCAATGACAACTGGTAATAAGTACTGAGATGTTAAAGAATCTGATCAAAATGTGAATGAATCATAAATGAATGGTTAAAACATATACTACTCTGCACTAGTTGATTAAACATGCACCTATTGATCGCATTGATGATTAAACTACTGTATTGTGTTAACTTGGAATAAAATGTAACCACAAATGTAAGAGTGAAATCATGTAACCAAATATACCACACTTTTTATTATGTTTAAAAATGCAGTAAAAAGAGTGATCAAAGCTAATAGGATATATTCAGAGGGAAACTTGTATAAAAAGCTAAGGCCAGAGTGACTAAGAGCTAATGGTGTATTCTGAGGAAAGTGCCTGTTTTTTTTAATAACCAAACTCAGAGAGCAAAAGCTATTGATGTCAGGAACGGCAGGTCATGGCCAGGTGCATAGGAAAGTTCGGGACCTTCCGAGGAAAAATACCTGTGTCAGCAGAAATGAGGAAGAGTAAGGATTGGTTGAGACCAAGAGGCCATGCCCAGTTTTTAGGCTTAAAAGAAGACAACAAATGTATTAGATCAGATCAGTTGTTCATGGACATTGTCTGTGTATGATCTCAGCTCTTACTGCCGGCAATAAAAGCTCAACTGCACTCAGCTTTTGAGGACTCCTGGAGATTATTTTGTTTTTTATTGGTGTCTTTTTGAAACTCTGAAAAACCTTTTCGAACAAACAAAGAAGAACAAGTCGAGACATGACAATTCCTTGTTCTGTAGACTAAAATCAAAAAGCATGGATTTTTGTCATGTCATGTCAATATAGGCTACATTATAGAAGGTATAGGTCTATAGTGTTTTATATGACTCATCCCTGTGTCCAAGGCCATTCCTTTATTTAAAAAGACCTAGGCTATTTAATTGTTCTATACAGGTTATTTGGGCATTTTGTTGAATGAAACTAAAAAGTAGTGTAATAAGTAATATATTATTCATTAATAAGGTTACTAATTATATGAAATATATTACATTTTGAAAGTAACTTGCCAAACACTGGTTGTGGTGTACCTGCTAAGGAAATTAATTTCAACAGGTTTGTCTGTTACAAAACAGCACCCTGCGACAGGATATCTGAAAACTTTAGCCCAAGAGATTGTGCACTGTGAGCGAAACAAAGTCATTTTCAAGTGCTATTGGGGTGGCTGTGGCTCAGGGGTAAAGCCAGCATCTTGTTATTGGAAGGTTGCTGGTTCGTACCCCTGGTCTGCATGTCGAAGTGTCCTTGGGCAAGATACTAAACCCCAAACTGTTCCTGATGTGCTGGTCTGCACCTTGCATGCCATCAGTGCCACCGCGATCAGTGTATGAATGTATGTATGAATGTATGTAAGTTACTTTGGACAAAAATAAATGTCCTAAATGTAAATGTAAATTTGAGAGTGTGGTACCTTAAATTGTGTAGGAAAAACAAGAGTGAGCTGTAGTTTCAAGCCTCAAAGCAGGGGGCGCTGTAGCTGTCAAACTTAAGCTGGTTAGACAGACACTGGGGCGGCAATAGCTCAGTCCATAGGGACTTGGCTTGGGGACTCAAAGGTGGCCGGTTCAAGTCCCACTTGGACCAGAAAAAGTGTGATGTGCACTAGTAATGGAGAATGCTAGTTCACATCCTGGGCATTGCCGAGGTGCCCTTGAGCAAGGCACCGACCCCTAACACTGCTCGTTGTGCGCATGTGGCAGCCCCTTCACTCATCTCCTCTATACACTGTGTATGTGAGTGAAAAAGAGAATTTCCCCATTGTGGGATTAGAAGGGATTTTAAAATAAAAAATAAATAAATTAATTAAAAAAAAACTGTACAGAATCAGTCATTTCGAAGTTTGACAGGGTTTATTGTTATCAGTTACTTTGGCAACAGATGTCTCTCAGAAAACTTCATAAATCACAGAGATTTAACACAGAGCCTAGAGACACTAGAGGACATCAGAGGGAAACCTAGAAAACCAGTCTCCTTAGTACAACTTAGTGTACCATCAAGTGATTTTGAACATGTTAATTTAAGGTAAACAGTGTTGGGGAAGTTACTTTTAAAAAGTAGTGTTTGCTCGTTACTTCTTAAAAAAGTAATCCCTTACTTTACTTAGTTACCCTCTATGGAAAGTAACTTTTTACGTTACTTGTTACTTTTACGTTACTTTTATGGTGCTCGACTTTGGGCAGAACCCCATCTCATTTCCTAAATGTGTATAGGCCTACATAAAGTTCTACTATGGAGGACATAACAGGTATTTCTTTTGTTCTCTTTATTATGAAAAATGCCACAGAGCACTTGACAAGAAAAACAAGAATACAAACAATAATACCAGCCTCGATGCATCTTATGGGCATGTAAGTGAACACAAAACACATAAATACATAACTCTTACATTAAACAGGCTACACAGAAATTGGTGCAAAGCTATAGTGCAAATTGTATCAATAGGCTAGGACAACATGATGAAAACCTCAAAATGGCTCATATGTCTCAAAACAAAACATGCCTCATTTAAATCTAACAGAAAAAGAATAACTTCACGACGATGAAAGAAGCGACAAGTTTGTCCAACTCTTGTTTAGATACCTGTTGAAAATGAAGTTTTAGCTGCTTATGTGGCCTTGGACTCGACACATCATCATTTCCCCAGGGATCTTGAGCTACAAGCTTCATGTTAGCATGTTTTGCTTTCAAATGCTTGGTGAGGTTGGCTGTTGGGTTTACGGCAGTGGACAAAAGTTTCTGGCCAGGGCACAGTGTACACCTCACACTCAAATTCTTCCCCTTATTTTCAATCAGTTCGAAATAATGGGAATTTCTCCATCCCTCAAAAGTCACCGTTGGTTGTTGTGGTTGCTCCGCCGCGCTTGCCATGATGACTGACTGCTCTCTGCATGCTATTGCTAGTACCAGCCTCAGTGTGGAATGAGAGCCCACGACTATGGCGCAAGCGCGCAGCTGAGGCAGTGTCGCTGTCAAATCTCTCCCTGGGAAAAGTAACGTTGTGCCCAACTGAAAAAGGAACTACGTTTCGTTACCATATTTTTAGTAGTAACGCGTTACACTACTTTTTACCCGAAAAAGTAGTTACGTCAACGCGTTACTTTGTAACGTTACAATTACTTTTACTTTGTAACGCGTTACAACGTGTTACAACGTGTTACAACACGTTACAACACGTTACTTAAAGTTAACTTAAAGTTAAAGTTACTTTGTTACGCGTTACAAAGCGTTGCAAAGCGTTACAAGCGTTGCAAAGCATTACAAAGTAACGCGTTACTTTGTAGCGTTACTTTGTAGCGTTACTTTGTAGCGTTACTTTGTAACGCGTTACACCCAACACTGAAGGTAAAATAGTGACATAATGTTGCATTAAGTCCAACACTGCAGTGACTGAGGTGCAAGACATTGCTTCTTTCAAATTGTAAGCCTGTTTAGCCTGTGCAGACATGCAAAAAATAAATTTGTTTGATGAAGACCATCAGCTTGTTGGGCTGATCTATCCCATAATGTCTGTGTCTCTCATGACAGAAGTTGTTTTATGGATAATATCAACATGAACCTTTCTTACATGTGACTGAACGAATACACCACTTGCTGCTCTGTCCCTTGCTGCTGGATATCAGTGGTGACCAAAGGTGAATATTTTTGTTACCAGCTGTGACAGCATCGGCTGGTAGTGTTTTCATCTTGTGAGTCTGTACGTGTATGTCATTATGGCAAAATGTGGTCTTGGAGACACCTCTTTGAGACAGATCTTGGCAACATGACAGCATCACAACCATGCAAGATGGTTAGGGCCAATTAAGGCCAAGTTCGTAGCTGGGTGTGGTCTCGTGTAATAATGTAGTAATCAGTAATGACTAGTCATGGGACACAACAAGAACATGGTGCAAGGCGACGCTGCTGGTGTGATCCCATCACAAGACGGTCTGCATATATATAAAATTTGACAGTGAATGAATTAATCTCTAAATGTTTAAATACTGGACTAGCATGTGTGACACTCTTGATACTTTCATCTCACGGTGAAAACACAAGTGAGATGTAGTCTTATAATGTGAGGCTATAGTATGACTTTCAAAAAAACATTAAAAACCAGAAACATTGACTAATAAAACTTGTATTAATCTTGAACATGAAAGTTCTTTCTTGATCTTGAGAAGAGAATCAGTGACAAAAAAAAACAAAAAATTGCAATTCAAAGGTCAGTTTACTAGGTGATGTGGGACGTTACATTAACGTCCCACATCACGTCCACCAAGGACATTACATTAAATCTGGACACAGCATTGGAGGTGGAGCTCTGTGGCATTTTGAATCCAAAAAAAAAAAAAACTTGACCTCTGCAGCGTGCGGCCCATAGAGTGTGTGCACTAGAGCAGGGTATATGCAAGAATCCTGAAGTTAAATTTAATACCTTTAAAGACCTTTTTAAGACCTCAGCGCTACTTTGAGTTCTAACCGGTTACATCAGTGACACCCTCCTTAACAATACAACATAATTCAAATAGGCGGGTTAGGGAGCAAAGTGCAGGAGAATGAACTGAGTGACTAACCCAATGCAAGGTTTATTAGAAAAAAAACATTCGAAACCAGTATTTGACCAGTAAACAAAACATTGACAAAACTAAAAATGAAATATATCAAACTTTGGTGAGCTTCAGGAGGGTCATGCCATGTAGGAACTCCCTCACAATTACCCAGTGGTGGAAGAAGTATTAAAATATTTTACTCAATTCAAAGTAGCAATACAACAATGTAAAAATACTCCACAACAAGCAAAAGTTCTGCATTCAAATTCCTACTTAAGTAAAAGTACAGTATTATCAGCTGAAAATATCAAAACTAAAACTCGTTCTGTAGAAAACTGGCCCTGTGCTTGATATATTATTTGATAATTTATCATTAGATTATTAATATTGCATCAATTCTGTTGTAGCTGTAATTACTTCATATACTATTAGGTACTTTCATCCAGTGGTTCCCAGGAAACCTGAGAGAAAGACGTTTTTAAAAGTCAGTGTGTTCAGCTCTCAGTACTTTTGTAGCTTCTAACTGAGCCTCTGCTTCTAAGCTTCTGCTGTGTTTTACTGTTTCGTCGTGTTCACTTTCAGCTGTTTCAGGAGCCATGTTTAGTTACTGCTGGTGAAAACACAACGTTTCCTGTGATGCTGCTTCATAATAAAAGCTTTAAAATGACTAAATAAAGGGGGTCTTTTATTGTGAAGAAGTTTAGGAAAAGGAAATTCAACGTGTTTGTAACTGAATTAGCGGAGCCACTTTGTTAGCAGTGATTCTTTGATAGTACTGCAGGGATCGAGACATCATTAGTTGAAGACACACTTTCAACCAGATAGCTCAGTTGTGGTGGAATAACAAGTCCTTGCCACAGAGAGTCAACTCGAGTATAAGTTGTGGTAAGAAAGGGAAGTCAGTGAATATGTACCAGAGGTGGACGACCCTGTCTGCTGATGTCCACAAGGCCAATATCACACTGACATATCGGTCTAACAGAGCAGATGTGTGTGTGTGTGTGTGTGTGTGTGTGTGTGTGTGTGTTCCGTATGGGCGATGGTGTTGACGGACACTCTCGGGACTATTGTTTCCCTCCCAACATGCAGTGGGAGGAAGTGGTGGAATGACCTGAGACATTAGTACAGACAATATCAGTCCATCAGGGCTGGGCTCTGACTGCTCTATGCTTGGCTCCTGCTCCTGTGCTTTGCCTCGGTTTTAGGGCGGCGGTCCTTAATGCAGAGGTTAAAGGTGACTAATCTGAGGCATGATTTCTCTCCCTGTCAAAATAATACTACAATATGTCTGCAGTGACTCCTCTGAAGGAGGAAAGAGGCAGACTTCCGCAGCAGCCTGACGTCCATCATGACCCCATGAGACTTTGTGTTTTCTTCATTTTATCTTTGCCCAGTAAAATACTTTACTTATAAAAGAGACCTCTTAACTTTTTTTTTTACTTACTAATTTCATTCAGCATGTGCTGCTAGGAAATGTATGAACATGAACCCCTTTTTTAAACAATGAAGCTGATTCTTCAGAAGGGCAAACATATTCCCATTTCATTTTTTCCAACAAATAATTAAACTGCTCTGTGAACTTCCCTTCAACCCCAGAGTTTTCTACAGAGCAATCACAGGTCATCTGTTTTTGGCAGAGATGTTTAGGAGATAACTGTCCACTAAAGCCAGAAAAACACACAAACAAAGCCACATATATCAAATTGTGACATTGCATGGGAAAAACTCTCCCAGGTATAAGGAAGCCTGTGGATCTGCATTTTAACAAGACATGAAAGATGATCTTGCAGCTAATAAATGCAATTGTTCACTGCTTAAAGGCTCCTGTAACTGGGTGATGGATGGGAGGCATCGTCTGATATATGTCTGAAAACTTTGAACCAGTTTCAACACCCAGAGCAATTGTTTAGAGGATATCCTCAATCAAGGCCCCAAAGAGCACAATGAATAGTCTCGCTGACAGAAACCTGCTGCCCCCAACAACCTCCTCGACCCGCCTGCTGTGTGGTGGAGAAGAATGACTGCGCCGGCTCCTGCTCCAAGCACACCATGTTTGTTTCTCATTGGACAATGCCGAAAGGAGACTCATGCAATTTTAAACATGTTACTCCTCTGTTAATGGCTCAATGGTTGCTGCCATTAAAGTATATAAAACTTGCTGTGTTACTGTTTTCCTACACATTGTCAGATTAACCTGTTATTTGGCCAGATTAGCCTGCTAACCTATAGGTGGCTCTATAGGCCCTTATTTACAACGCCAGTGCTATCACCTTTCCACTGTGTTTTTTGTGTGTTCCTTGTCCCTTTCTGAAACCTACTAGCACATCTATCACCACATGCACCTAGATTTCCTATGTGTAAATTAATGGAAGCCACTTTTAATTAAAATTATTTAGGATTATACACCATGTGAGCATAATAAGGTGAAAAAATTCTGATCTTCTAGCTAGATTTCATGACACAGGGCCCAAGAGGGGGCATCAATATTACGCTCCAACATTATTATCCCTGAGGCCCCAGGGCAGTTGTCCTCATTACCCAGTCGGTAATCCAGCCTTGACCATACAGTTTTATACTGAAAGAAGAAATTCTTCCTCAATTGAATTTTAAAATAAATGTCTGTAAAAACCAGAACACAAATATGGTGAAGTAAGAATAGGGAAGATGCTGAGTGGAACTGTGCAAGGGAAGTAAAATAAAACATCATTATGTTAAAGTAATACTATTAACATATGTCATATGAACCCCTGACTGGCAAAGCCTGATCGCTTCTTACCAACATTATCCCTGTATGTTACAATATTCTGAGTATATTACCTGTTTTAATATTTACTATGTATTAATAGTACAGTGTTGTGAATGACTACATTTCCCACTGGTGCAGTTGCTGACAGAAGAGCAGTACAGTGTGTATGTTTTTTTTTAATGTAGGGCGCCTCCTTTTGGACATAGTAAGGACTTTTCCTGATTTTGATACATTAAATATGTTAAAACATACATTTAATTAAACTTTAATGAAAGACAGATGGATAATCTGTGCTCTTTCTTTTTGATTCCATGGAAGGTTTTTAAAGGATTTTTGGGGGTATAGATTTTTCCTCTGTAGGCTATTAGGAAAATAATGTGTTCAATTATAAGACTTTGCGATTGTAAAGTAAAAAATCATGAATTACTTGTTGTATAGTTGTATACTGCAATAATAATCCATGGCTGTAACAAAATCCTAGAGCATGCCTGGACTTGTCTCATGGCACAGTAGTGAGCTGCAGCACAGCATTTGGGAACCATTGAACTACAAGTCTCCCTAACTGTACTCTAACCGAGTGATGTGATGTCATCCTCCCACAGATCAACAAGCAGTAAACAAATCCAATTACGCCATCTTTGTCAGTTGCTGCTGCCGGAAAATCTAGCAGGCCAAACGTGAAGAAATTTGGTTAGAGTTGAGGTTGGACAAGCAAACCTTAACCAACACACTGCACACCTGTCAGTTAGGGAAACACACTCCAAAGAGATTTCTATCAATTCAGTTGTGACGTTTAATGTGTGTTTAATGTAATGCTTACTTAGAAGGCTCACATTTATATGTGGAAAGAGCTGACAGCTGAATATTCTATAATAAACAGACCTACTGACCTGATCATCCAGGGAGAAGTTGCAGGTTTTCCTGTTCACTTCAATTCCCGTCACTTACCAGCATTCAGTAGCACAGCTTGCTGATTGTCTTGTGACATACAGAGCAGTCCAAAAATTACGACTGTCACATATTTCTGTTGTGCTGGCTCTGTATTCCAGGACATTGAATTTGAACCAGTGACTTACAGGCTTTACTGTTGTCCCTCCACGGCCTCCGTTGCAGTACTCGGGGACGTAGGTGGCGGTGGTCAGCCATATTGTCTCTGATACAGCAGAAATCACTCACTGGCACAGACACACCGGCGACGGAGGGAGGCGAGGACCGTTCGCTTGACGAAACTCAGCTTATTGGGAAGCATTTCGGTCGTCGAATTGTTCAAGGGGGTAAATATCCACTCTGCTTCGCTGCGGTTGATAACGCAGACTTACATTCTCTGTGGAAAGTAGCGAGTGCTAACGATAGCCGTGCTAAGGTTAGCAAGCTAGCAACTTGGGCCCGCCTAGAGCCGATAAGTTACCAACACCTTCTGCTCACACCGAAACCATTCCATCCGGATGATCTAGTTCGCTAGCTAACTAGTAGGCAATTACTTAATTCATCGAAAAATATAGCTAGAGTTTGTTTAAACAATGCCTGAAACAAATGTATTGGCACCCTATCCGCCTTCAGTTTTAATGCTAATGTAGGTATAACGTTAAGATTACGGATGTCGCATAATTTCGAGTGAATTACAGTAACGTTAGCAACAATGTAAACTTAAACACTCTCTCTTGCACCCACTATTGTGCCGTTTGATACAAGATGCGGAGCTTTTGTGCAAGTTTGAACAAATTGAATTTAGTGCTGATTGAGCTATAAAACCGAATGGAGGTATTGATTCCATCAATCCGGAGGTGGCCTTTCTTCATCTTGCATGATGATGTCTTAGTGGATTATAAGAAATTAGATATCAGTTCGTTAAAGCATACTGATGAATAAAATTCGCCCTTGCGTTTCTCACTGGAAGTTAGAGACATCGAGGCTATTGTTGCATTCGACTACATTTGGTTCAGCTTGGTGTAACCGATAACGAATAAACCTGCACCTGAATGTACTCTGTCTACTCCTAAATTGTTGCAGCAGTAGCACTCCATTTTTCGGAAATGTGCTTCATATACCAGACAGGACAATGAAGATATAGTATAGTTTGTGTACGTCATTCGAAAGCATGTGGAAGCAGACGGTGTACTTGTTTTCCTTATTATTCCACATATGTATGGAAACATTTCCCCATCGTTACTTACTTGCCCTGGGTTTGTAAGAGATGGAGTGAAGTTGTTCTGATGGTTCTGTCAGTGGTGAGTCAATGAATGGATTTGATGTTTGAATGAGATCAATAGTTGCACAATATGTCCTCTCCCTTCCTGCCCTAGTAATCCAACAGACAGTCGATATTTTTCAGGAGTCAGTGGTGATGTTTAAAACCGTGTGTAAAATGAATGCTCACCTGAAACTGGAGCTCATTTGAGACGACTGTCTCTACCAGATATTCAGTACTGTATCAGCTATCCAGTACTACTGGAGCTATAACAACTAGTCTATAAATGAGTTAGTCAATTGAAAGAAAATGTATCGGCATCTATTTTGGCAATCGATTGTTTGATTTTTCAAGTAAAAATTTCAAACATTCTCCAGTTCCAGCCTTTTAAACGAAAGGATTTGCTGCTTTTCATTGTTATTAACAATACAATCGATGAGACTTTGGGTTTTGAACTGTTGGTTTGACAAATGAAGCAATTTGAAGATGTCACTTCTGTCTCAGGGAAATTGTGATGAGCATTCTCACAATCTTTTGACATTTTATAGACTAAATGACAACTTGTGAAAATAATCAGCATATTATTCGCTAATAAAAATAATTGGCAAGAGACACCAGTGAAGGTTAGAGCACAATTTGAGCTTCGGGCTCAGCACCCTTCTCTACAGTGCCTGTGCGGACCGCATGTAAAAAAAAATCATATTTGGATAATTTTGACAAATGTTATGATTGCCAGTGATCATTTTTGCCTCACAGTTTTTATTTTCACTGAAAAAACTGAGCTAAAATCATGATAATGTGATATTTGTCAGGGTCTGTACCAAATATACATGTTTTCCTAAATCTGGAGAACAGAATTTTTAGGACATGACATCTCTGCAGCACTACAGTACTGCATTACAGTGCGGTTGTCACACATTTTACCTTTATCTAAAGGTTGCATATCCTGTGATTTGAATATTGCAATTTTGATACCAATCAATTAATTGTGCAACCCTACTGTTGATCTGACACTCCATCTTACCCTCGCTCATGAAGAACGAGTCAGGTCAATCATTCCTACATGGTCTCCCATTCACTTTGTGAGATGAAGTTAAACAATAGTGGCAATTACAGGGTTTGTTAGCTTTACCTAGTCTTTCATCTGCTGAATCAGTGCTGTCTTCATTGTCAACAGGTGGTTTTGGCAGTAGAGGGTTGAGTAAATCTGACATTAATGAATTGTAAAGGTGCTCCCAATTGATCGGGCACCGATCGTTATCGGCTGATAAACATTGTAAATGGTGATCTTTATAGAACTCAATCAGAAGAGCTAAAATGACACAGCCACACACACCACAGGACTCTGCTGCTCACTGGCTGCTAACTGCTAACTAATTTTCCTCCTTCCAATATCAATACGGATTTTCAGTGCCCAACATATTGCGCAACATATTAGCAAGGTCCTGCCAGCCAGCCGTTTGTGACTGAGGGGGAAAGATGGGGCGGTACTGTGGAACAATTCTTGTAACATTAGGTCTCGCATTGAGTGGCCAGCCAGATAACTACTGTAACAGCAGGGGAGAACGCCCTCTGTTGGAGTCAGAAGTAGTCCGTTCAATTTATAGGGGTGTCACGATCTCGATTGTAAGTCAAATATGGCAGGCATCATAAAGAAGTAGACTTAACTGAGAAAATGACACTATACATATATATATATATATATATATGTATATGTATATGTATAGTGTCATTTTCAATACTACAATAATGTTTGCTGTTTAACTTGATTGGATACTGCATATGTTTTTTATGGAAGGCAATTAAGATCAGTGTTAAATTTTTATAATAAGGTTTGTGGTTCGACTATATCTGCTTTTAATTATTTTTACATGCAATATTGCCTTAGCTAGTGTGAGTAGTTTTATATTAAGATATCGAAACCGTACCGTTATCGTGGCCCAAAAATTGTGATGCATACCGAACCGTCGGAAAACTCTACCGTTGCATCCCTAATATAAATATAAAAATATATATATATAAAATATATATATATATATATATATATATATATATATATATATATATATATATATATATATGGATGGATGGATGTATGTGTATATATATATAGATATAGATATAGATATAGATATATAGATATATAGATATATTTAACCTACCAACCTCACATTGGATGTTTTGTTGTGAACTTGAAAGACATCTACTTTCAAGAGTGCACACGACTGCAATTACAAAAAGGGTCACTAGATGGCATGTACCCTCTATGACTTCTCTTCTTTTGTTTACAGTTAGTTTTCAATTGACTGGCGAAAAAGTTCTTGTTACATTTATATTGTCAATAAATTATTTAAATTTGACAATAAGGTCTTAGTGTGGTACATTGCAAACAAATAATGGAGATTATATCACTTATGACACCACGTAGACCATCTTTTGAAATAAGAATGAAAAAATTAAATTGAGTTATCATGGCATAAAACCAGTGACCTAGACTAGACTAGTCTAAAAATGGCATAGCCATCTGTGCTAAAAGAAAAAAACAAAAAACGATTGAGAATCGAGGATTTGGAGAATTGTGACACCCCTTTCAATTTATCATTTAGTATCGTCTGTTTGTGATAAGTATATTTTCTGTTGTCCCGCGTAGGAGGACTAAGCAATGCTGTTTGTTTTGAGTCTTACAGCATGAGAGCTAACAGCTGGCTGAGCTAACACCTTACAGCAGAGGCACACAGCAGGAGAGCTTCTGTTCAGACGAACATGAAGTGTTAAACAGTGAACTGCAGTTTAATGTGACAACACAAGTTTACACTAAAATAAATGTAATGAAGTAGACTACCATTGCTGAGAACAGTTGACTTTGAGTTTGGAGTTATAGACACTTAACATCAGTGTACATTTTATCTTCTAGATGAATGTAACCAGATAGAAATAGTGACCAGGTGGTGGAATACTGGCTTCAGGGCACAAATACATCACTACAAAGACTGAGACAACTGAGACTGAGGGACAAATTCTGTGTTACTGAATTCTGTGTCCTACTTGCTTGTTTTTTATTTATATAAATATATTAAAAATAAAAATTGTTTCCTCAACACTTGAATACCACCAAACTTAACTATGCCACTAATAACTAACTTTTGATGACAAAGTAAAGAAACATCGTTTTGACCGGTGATCGGTTCTCTGATCTTTAAATACTTCTTTCCCAACTTCTTTATCAGCTAACCCACCGTGCCCCTGGTGGCCCCTTCCCCCGTCCTCTGGCAAAGCCCCTCCCCCCCCCAACCCCCCCTCCCCCTCCCAAACCCCTTGTCCTGTTGGGATCAGCCCCCCTCGTCCCCTACCTTCCCTTCTCTTCCTCCCTCCCTCCTACCCATCCTCCCTGTACTCCCACCATCCTCCGCTGCAGTAGGATCTCCCCACATCCTCTGCCAAGCTGTCTGACATGTCAGGACCCGTGCCAAGTCGGGCCCGAGTGTACACAGAGGTCAACACTCATCGGCCCAGGGAGTACTGGGACTATGAGTCTCACGTGGTTGAATGGGGGTAAATATCATGTCAACCCTCACACAACATTCACAGCATGATGCTTTACCTATGTTTAACTCAACTGATGTTTTAATGTGATTTTTCTTTTCTTTTTTTCTTCCACAGAAACCAGGATGACTTTCAGTTGGTGCGGAAGCTAGGGCGTGGCAAGTACAGTGAGGTCTTTGAGGCAATTAACATCACCAATAATGAGAAGGTGGTGGTGAAGATTCTCAAGGTACATCTAAACATATAGAGACAGAAGCCTGGATCAGGTGCAGTGGCTCTGATTGAATCGTTTATAATAATGCTTTGATCTTATCCGACTAACTCTTCCTCATCCTTTTCCCTTTAGCCTGTGAAGAAAAAGAAGATCAAGCGTGAGATCAAGATTTTGGAGAACCTGCGTGGAGGTCCTAACATAATCTCCCTCATAGATATTGTGAAAGACCCTGTGGTAAGTACAGTATATTGACTTGCAAGAACACTTGATCCTTTGTGTTTTGTTGATGGCATGATTTACATTTTTTAAAACATAAACTGTATGTTGTCAAACATTACTGTACCAATAGCGTGGTGAGCCCACCAGCTGTGCAAGCTTATCGATTTCACTTGGGCTTGGAAAGTATGTGTCTGTAAGTACTTGGTCAGCTATGGCTTTAAGTTGGATAGATGTATCTGAGCAGTTATATAGCCTTGTATTCCTGTGTTGTGTCAGGGCTCTCTCCAAAGAATGGAACAACTGCTGTTATATTACAGTGATACAGGACTGCCATCATAATCATTTAAAATCTATGTTGTTTTTTAATTGAGGTTTCTTCTTTGACTTAAGAAAAACCCAAACCCTTTTTTCAATGTCAAAATACATTTATACGCTATGGGAGGTTTTCTTCAGTGTTTATTTTGAAAATAAGACTTGAAGAGTTTATCCAAAAAGAATACGGAGGGGCCAAAGAAAGTTCCTAGCCAATGGTGCTTTTCACACTGCACTTCATAGAGAAATCCTGTTTGTCTTCGTATTTAATGTTGAATGATGTTTGTTTGGATTAGTTTAATAAATGACAATGAAATGTGCAGAAGTGGAAAAAGAGAAAAAATATTTTAGGGGTGGGTAAAAAAATATTCACATAAGAATCACGATTTTTATCTCCCACGAATCCGAATCTATTCACGAATGTCAAAAAGTGATTTTCTAAATGATTATTAATGGCATGATGTTGACGGAAGGAAAACTGCAAGCGTAACTCTGCTAACCTGCAGATTGTTTATCTTCATTTCCAATTGTTTCATATTGTATTTCAGCAGATTAAGGACCACGATTAATGGTTTAGCACACAGTAAACAAGAGCAAAAGACTGAAAACAGTGCCCCCTTTTCCATTCATTCAATCGATAATCGATTCTGAATTGGAAGTCGATTGTGGATTGAACCAGACATCCAAGAATGAAAATCATATCGAATTGAGAGATTGCCAAAGATTCACAACTGTAGTAGTAGTAGTAATAATAATAATAATAATAATAATAATAATAATAATAATAATAGTTCATTGGAGGTATGTCAAACAAAATATTGTCAAACATTTCTTGTTGTAGCTTCTCAAATGTGTGATCTCAATATCTTTGGGAATTGAACAGACAAAAAACTACTTTTTCGCCGTGGACCCTAAACTGTTGTAGCTAGAGTTGTGAATCTTCACTGGCCTCACGATTCAATTTGATTACAGTTCAGCTGTCAATACCAATCAACCCTCGCAGCAATCAACAATCCTCACCTCTAGTTGTAGCCCTTCAGTTGCCTGCTTCTGCCATTGTAATTGAAGATCCTTGGAAGAGCCCTGTTTCAGTGAGAGCCCTTTGCCAGGCATTTCAACTAGCACTAAAAAAATGGTAGATTAACCAGTTGACATAAGATAAATGGATTTCTAATGTCTAATTGATAAATCACAGGGCATTCTTAATTTAAAACATAATTTCTGCTTTTCTGTTTAATTCATTGTGAATGAAATACCCTTTTTAAAGATACCTTTAATAGTTGCTCTGACAAACTAAGCAGTTTAAAGACATCAATAAAGCTGTAGGTGATTTTAAAGGCTGATCGATAGAATTTAGAACAATAGCTTGATAGATTGAGAGTTTGTAGGTTGCAGTTGTAGTTCGCACTGTAAGCAAAGTCACCAATTGTGGTTGTGCCCAGAGACTCATGGATGGTCAGCAGCTTTGAAGTTTTCATCAGACTACTTGTGTATTGTTCAAACATTTAGTGTCGAAACATAATTGGCTAGCTATTAAATAATGATTACATAGCATTACATAAAAAAACACGCATACTTAAGCACTCACATCAATGCAATAATAGATCTAAGTGCTGTTTATCCATCCTTGTTTTGGAGATGTCTGTTAACTAGAATTCGAAATCAGAATATGAAAATATTAGGGGTGTCACGATTCTGCAAATCTTTGATTTTACGGGTTTATGGCTCGATCAAATTTTTTTGGTTTTGTCTTTTAGCACAGATGGCTATGCCATTTTTAGTCTAGTCTAGGATAATTGGTTTTAAGCCATGACAACTGATTTAATTTTTAAATTCTTATTTCAAAAGACGGTCTATTATTTGTTTGCAGTATACCACACTAAGGCCTTATTGTCAAATTTAAATAATTTAACGGAGGGGGGGGGCATACTGGAACCACGCTATGAAATGCCAAGCAGGTCGCATCTTACCACAAAGGTGTTGCCCTCCATGTATGATAATGTGAAGGAAAAAGTCTGACACGCCTGCCGGATGTGATACTGGGTGGGTGGAAAATCCTCGATTCCACCTTTTGATTTCGAAGGTTGAGATCGTGATGTCATTTTGATCGATATCCAACTTACAATCAAGGTTGTGACACCCCTAGAAAATATGAAGTATCTGAATGACTGGCTGACTTTCCTTGCTTTCTCATGTTCAGGAAATGAACGGACTGTTGTTGTAGACTTGACCCTGGTGTTGCTCAAGGTGTGGCTGTCTGGTTAGTTGGCACAGAGTTTGCGTTACTACCATAGCTTATTACAGCGTGTCGTCTCTGTGTCTGTCAAATAGTTGAATGAACTGTGCCATGTGGTAGATGTTGTTGTTTGAGGCTGCAATATATTAAATACCCAACCTTAATGTATTCTTTTTTTTTTTCAGTCCCGGACACCTGCCTTGGTCTTTGAACATGTTAACAACACAGACTTTAAGGTAGGAACTGAACCATTTCTTTACTGTGTTTATGGAACCCTCCTTTCTTGGCATGCTCGTTGTTTTCCTGTACACGTGTGTGTATGTGATGGAGGAATATAAAAGTCCAGTGCTATGTCTTCGGTACCAGAAAGTCAACCATCTTCTGGTTCTATCCTCAATCACTGGCACATTCCCACAGGTCAATGTGAGTGATGTGTTACTGTTCCATGAATGTGTGCTGTCTGTTTACTGAAAGACATAAACATAAGAAGCCTAATGACTTTGTTGTCATATATACAGCAACTGTACCAGACCCTGACAGATTATGACATCCGGTTCTACATGTACGAGATCCTCAAGGTCAGTCCTGCCTGGTTCATCCACCTCTCTGCTTATTATCTGTATCCTCTAGAGTGAACCACTAAGTCCTCAAACATGACTTTGTCTTTAAAAGATATCCTTGTTTTTCGTCAGCTGTCTTTTTTTCTAAGTTTTTGGGCACTCTTACAGTACCAAGCCTCTGTTTAGGTCACCAAACATTGTGTGTTGTCTAGCAGGCAGCATCATGTTTTGATCTGTTGCTGTTTGGGAATTACTGGGAAGAAAAAAATTTGACCAATTGATAACAAAGTCCCTTTCCTCTTGTCTGTAGGCCCTGGACTACTGCCACAGCATGGGAATCATGCATAGAGATGTGAAGCCACATAACGTGATGATTGATCATGAACACCGCAAGGTGAGTTAATTGGGGCATTTTTTTAAGATTTAGTCTTAATCTGTAAACGAAAATGCTAGTTTTAGTCACATTTTAGTCATTTTATTCTTTCATAGTTTTAGTCAACAAAAAGTCATTTAGTCAAAAATGTTTTCTCTCTTTAAACTCATTCAGTTAGGCTAATAAGCCCTGCATAATCAGCAGCTTCATGTTTTTCAGACATGCCTGACGGTTCGATCAGGCTGTTGTACTTAGTTGATTAATATAATTAGTTGAATAATATTCCTACCTGCTTTAGACCAAAGAAGTCATACACAACACATGCTGTGTCATCTTAGAAACGACACTTTGACTTTTTGCTAACCAAAGCCATCATGTTGCTGTCACTAACTTGCCGTCGGTTTCGGACAACATCTCTGGCACTCTGGGAATCTGAGTATGTCGATCAATGACTGGGATGCATTGATTTGCATTTTTTTGACAAACTAGACGCACAATTATTGGAAGAAAATCATTAATTGTTTATCATGTCCGATAGTCCACAGCTAACATATTAGTCTTTTCTCGTCAACAAAACCAAAAACGTACATTTCATCATAGTTGTCAGTGATGTTGCTAGATACGCATCCTACGTCTCTGACAGTAAAATACACTAAAATACAAGGACTCAGTGAACTAACTATGCATGTGTCCAGGGTACGCACCACATTTTATCCCTGATGATGCTACATGGTGATAATCGAATGAATATTGAAAAAATTATAAAAGGAAATTTGCTATCAAGACAGAAATAAAAATCCATTGGTCGACCGTCTGTCCACTGTGCATATCTCCATCATGGTGATATGATACTTTCTACTGCAACAAAACCAATCCTTGATACTCAGATTTCAACAATCAAAGCTACAAATTTGGTATTGGTGAATAAACTAACTGTGCCACTGTCGAGAGTAATCAGCTCTGATCAATTCTGACTTCTCTCATGACAATGATGATGGATTGAGCTTTACCAATCAGGAGATGCGCCATGTTGAAACCATAGAAATAAACCACTATTTAGTTTATTTGAATTTTGTAGACAGGTGTCTCAGGATGATATGATAGGGGTGTACTCGACTCAGGGTTTTATCAGTCGAATTAGATTTTGCTGTTCTACAAAGAGATTCAACAATTCTTTTTTTTTTTCAGTTCAGTGCCACACTAAATTTCTTTATCAGCCTACACCAGTATGTTTTACCTGCAGCCTCAGACTCGCGTTTTAACGCCCTCCCTTGTCATCTGTGACGTAAAAATATAAAATGTGTACACATTTTGGTACCGAGGCAAGATTAGTATTTGGTGCCGCTAAATTGCAGCTTCCTCAATTTTAGTTATTTAAGTTATTCCTGTGCATTTTTGTAAGCTTCTATGTGTTATCCTGCTTCTGTAATGTACTCTGACTGACAAAATCGGTCTCATACTGACTGGCTCATCAACACTCACAGGGCAGCTGTAGATGTGCCAGTGTTTTTCAGAATTTTATTAGTTTTTTTACTTTAATTTTCGTACATACATACATTTTTTTACATTCATGAATATAACCATGATCATAACCATTATCAAAGATCTATTTATAGCTTGTCATTAAACAAAGGTCATTGACGAACATTTTTTGTCATAGTTTTAATTAACGAAATTATTATTTTTGTCAAGGCAAGGTCATGTTAGACCTTAAAAACAAACTCTGATGCGTTAACAGGACCATGTCTTGAAGACAAGGACATTTTTCTAGTTTAAAAAAGTGCCTTGGAATTTTCTTGTGATTTTTATGTCTACATGTATCCCTTTCCAAAGAGCACCTCTAACAAACTCAATTTGAGGTGGGAGGTGCTCCTTCCCTTTTGGTTTTGTTAAATACAACCATTAACCAAGTTTGATCATCATAATGTTGTGTAGCTTTTTGTTCACTAGTTTTATCTGTACTGCTGCTCTGTTTCCCCATTGTGTGCTTGGATAAGTAATTAAATCACTAATATGTGACAAGTAAATGTCCCTTTACTTTGCTGGGTTGAACACGAATACACACACTTGCTGTTTGTAGTTACTGACTGCTTTATTTCTTATTGTGTAGTTGCGCCTTATTGACTGGGGTCTGGCTGAGTTCTATCACCCAGGACAAGAGTACAATGTCAGAGTCGCCTCCCGCTACTTTAAAGGCCCCGAGCTCCTGGTGGACTATCAGGTACACTTGTGGTCTTGTATGTTTCAGGTGGATTTAGCATGTTTAAAGTATCTGATGGGTGTAAGTGGAGGTCTCTCTGGGATGCCCTTTGCTTTGCATTGTTCTTGATTACCCATTGCTATGTTAACAACACAGACTTTAAGGTAGGAACTGAACCATTTCTTTACTGTGTAAAACTAGATGTGTAAGATTATGGAACCCTCCTTTCTTGGCATACTCGTTGTTTTCCCGTACACGTGTGTGTATGTGATGGAGGAATATGAAAGTCCAGTGCTATGTCTTCGGTACCAGAAAGTCAACCATCTTCTGGTTCTATCCTCAATCACTGGCACATTCCAACAGGTCAATGTGAGTGATGGATAAGATAATCACTTAAAAATATCATTGTAACAATGATGATGTTATACATTAATTGGTATGGTCTTTTTAAGATGATATTTAGGGGCTGTCCAAGTTAATGCGATAATAACGTTTTAATGCAAATACCTCTTAATGCCGCTAATTTTTTTGCCGCCGATCAACTCACACGCGCACGTTATGACCCTCAGCCCGCTCTGTAGTTTGTGAAATACTGTGAATAACTATGGACAATCATGCAATTAAATATTTTAATCGATTGACAGCCCTAATGATATTATTACACTGTCCTATTATAATATTGGTAGCCATAGTAAAACTTGCAGTATGCCACAGACAGCTGACAGCTTGATGTTGGGGAAATTATTCAATTGGATTTATTCAATCTTATGTTTCTTACCTCATCCATTGAGTCTTTAGTATTATGAGAACCACACATGCAGTTGACAGTTTCAAACAAGGTCACATGCTTGTTTCTGATTGCCAAAGGAGAACTGCATCCTTTTCCTATCCTTCATGATGCATCAGTACTCATTCAAAGGATGTCTGGCTGGATTTCATGGAGTTGCATCTCAGGGAAATTAAATTTCTCTGGTTTCATCCTGTCTGTGCTCCTTCTGAAACTTTGTGTGTATTTCAGATGTATGACTACAGTCTGGATATGTGGAGCCTGGGCTGTATGTTGGCAAGTATGATCTTCAGGAAGGAGCCCTTCTTCCACGGCCATGACAACTATGACCAGGTAAACACAAAGCAGGGTTGGTTAATAGGACAGAATTCTACCACTGGCCACCGTCAGCCCTTCAACCTTCACTATTATGTCTTTGGACACACTGTAGCTACTTTACTGTAAAAGTAGTAACTCTACACAGTTGTCTTCAATGGTAGAGCAGCTACATGAACGGCAGGCTATAACTAGCTGTTTCGTCCATGATTGTTGTCTTAAAAAGTAGTGAAATGTATAGACTGGCACTTCTAGCCACAGATCTTGTGAGAGTGAAGACAACGCAGCATTTCCTGACTTGTCTTGTATTACTATAGGTTTGAGTCTGGAGGAGTTTAACGCTCTGGTACAGAACTGACAAACTGTTCCTTGTTTGTTGTCCTCTAGTTGGTGAGAATAGCCAAGGTACTGGGGACTGAAGACCTCTACGACTACATAGACAAGTACAATATTGAGCTGGAACCTCGCTTCAACGACATTCTGGGAAGGTGAGTCACATGATGATGATGATGATGATGATGATGCTGTTTTGGCTGTGCAGGCGTAGGTTGGAGGAGAAGGACTACATATTGTCAACATCGAACCTCGAAACATTTACATTTACATTTAGGGCATTTAGCAGACGCTTTTGTCCAAAGCGACTTACAATAAGTACATTTATCACAAGAAAGAAACCACAACATATCACCGTCGATAAAGTAAGAATGAAAAGGGTGGGGTGGGGGGGGGGGGAGAGAGTGAGTGAGTGAGTCATGCTATGCAGGGTCGAGGTGAAGTCTGAACAAGTGAGTCTTGAGTCTCTTGTGGAAGATGGCGAGTGACTCTGCTGTCCTGACATTGGTCGGGAGTTCGTTCCACCACTGAGGCGCCAGAACAGAGAAGAGTCGTGACTTCGCTGAGCGGATGCAAAAAGGTCCAAATGAGTTCAAATTCAAAAGCTGGAGCTCATCTGTGTTTCATGTGTACATCATGGCACAACTGTCTGTCTGTGTCCTCTTACTTAAGTTTAAATAGACATCAGAATTCTTTGTGTTTTATTTTGTTTTTTGCCCTCAGGCACTCTCGTAAGCGGTGGGAGCGATTTGTCCACAGTGAGAACCAGCACCTGGTCAGCCCTGAGGCTCTGGACTTCCTTGACAAGCTGTTGCGCTACGACCACCAGGCCCGGCTGACAGCCCGCGAGGCCATGGATCACCCTTACTTCTGTAAGCCCTCAGAAACAGCTAGTGTTGTTTTGTGAGAATGGAATCACAATCAGTTAATACAAAATAAGTTATTTCTGTTGTTGTGCCTATAGTCCCTATTGTGAAAGATCAGTCTCGTGTGGCCGGATCAGCTAACCTGCCCAGTGGGAACACAGCTGTTAGCACAGCCAGCATGATCACTGGTGAGAACACATGCACCTGACATGAAGTTATTCTATTGCCCAGCAATATACATGAAACCATAATGAACAAACAGGGGACAAACAGGAGGCAAAAGTACTGCAAAAAGTCTTTTTCAGCACTTGCGTTAGCCAATGTTCAGGTAGAGTGTGACACAGTGTGCAGTGACAATTGTCATCTATTATATTTCCTTTATGTGCTACAACTGAATCTAGCAAGAAAACACTGATTATCTTTATTGAACTATATATCTGATGTAAATAATCTCATCTTGATTAAAGATTAAATATGCATCCTGTGCTTGCCAACCCTTCTGATTTTCCTGCCCCTCTCTCCACTGTTTTCTGGGGTTTAAATTCATACACACACACACACACACCAAACACACATGTTGCAATATCCATATCCTAAAATAGTATTGAAATAAAAAAAATAGAAATAGTATTGCTGCTGATTGTGATTGTCTTTTTTAAATTCTGTAATTATTCCACATATTTGTCAGTTATGTGTCAACAGAGAGAGACACGAGCACACAGGCAGAAGAGAAGCCCCTGCAGATGACAGGCCATTAAACTTCATTGTTTGAGACGAAGCAATGCCTCGCCCATCCAGGAACACATAAAACGCATTATGTAAAAAAAATCATGAGATTATAAAGATTCGCTCTACATGTGATTACAACAGCGCAGCAGAATCCCTTGTTGACCTGTCTGGAGAAATTAATTTCTGTTGTGAACAACCTGGCTACTGCTTGTGTGATGTCTGTCCAAGGTGTCACACAAAATTTGAGGCTCAGAAAATTTGGAAGTTTCAACAACTTGAAGTGTTCAAGTGCCTCTTCTAGCAACAGTAATACCCCCTACACATTGGACAAGGAACCCACTAACATCAGGCATTTGTCTTCAGAGTGAATGTGTGTAATCGCCATTCACTCCTGCATCAAATGACTCTGCAGTAGTCACGGGTGTTAATTGGCGTGTTGCCTGTCTTCAGGCGGGATGTTATGATGTGTGTTGAAGTTAAGGATGCAGGCTTGTTAGTACTTTTCCATGCGTCTCTGTCAAGCAGGGCCTGAAACACTGGTCAGTTGGCGCTGAGTTTGACAGAGACTGACTGAATTGAAACGTATTAAAAAAGTTACCACCATTACATTGTCAGTGGCTTCTGTGTCACAAATAACTGAGCCCTGTCAGCTGCTTGATTGGTACTGTGCAACTCTCAACAGATGAGAAAGAAGCGAGCTGTCTAACTCTGCAGCAGCTTCTGTTATCAGCTCCAGAAAAAACGTGTCTAATTCAGAATGTTATTAAGACTGTCTTTTAAATTAGTTTTAACTTTTTGTGGATGTAGTCTGATGAGGACTATGATCAGCTGCTTTCTACTGTTCCCCTGTTTTTTTCCAGCACACAAGAAAAACAAAACAAGGAGACAATTGCCTATTTTCAGCTGGTTTTATCCAGGTTAAAAAAACTCATATACATGCACATTTTAGTGTAAATGTGATATGAGAGACAAAGATTTTGCGATCATTTGTTATGTTCACATACAATATGTTAATATTTATTCCACAAACTTATGGAGATCTTGGAGTCCATGGTGAAAGCACACACATGATCCGACCTCCACTGCAGGCTGTTGGCAAAAACTGAATGGCAACCATAGGGATGGGCCATATCATGGTTAACTGTCAATACACCAGAGAGCTCTTACTAATGAAACAAGTTATATTGTTGGACATTTGTCTTGGCAAACACTATGATAGACATTAGTATTATTTGTACCCATACTCCGAGCCGCAGTTTCTCCAACATTTGAGTTGTTTTTCTCTGTGTTAAAGCCACTTTCTGGTTTCTAGCTTTCCAGAAAAAGAACTGGTACTCAATCACATGGTTAAAAAAAAAAAAAAAAGTGAAGTGAAGCCACACAAAGCAGTAACAGTGATGCTTTGTTTTTACTTATATTGAGATGTGATTGATGTTGTACTTTAAGTTGCATTCAGGGAGTTGACAGCCTGTCTGAAATTCTACATTTTATTCTAAATCTATCAGATGTATTGATGTTTAACAGTCCTAGTACCCACAGCCTCTTGGCACATATCCGTCCCGTGACTGAACCCATAGTTTGTCTGATGTTAGTTTTCTAATAAAAAAAAAAAAGGTTTCTAATCATCTCTCTGACCTGTCCTCCCTCAGGTATCTCTGCCTTGCCAGCCTCCACTGCCCTGGGTCCTCTCACTGGCTCGCCGGTCTTGTCTGCTGCCACCAACGCCCTGAGCACCCCGGTGCCCGCTGCTGCCGGCGCTCCGCAGTGACACCCCACCCAAATACACACTCATCTGCCCTCAACCCCAGTCTCTCCCACTCCACCACCACCCAGCCTGGGGGGGAGAGACTAGACAGGCGCCACTCTGCCAGCCCTCACCACATTCAACCTAACTCAGTGTGACCATGCCTCACCAACCTCCTGGCTTGAGGAAGCCGTTGTCTAAGAAAGGAAAGATGTTTTTTCCGTTCCTTTTCCTCCTTGAATGAACGTGTTAGCCTGACAACTGAAATGAATGTTCTGTGTAATCGAAATATACAGGTATTCATTTCATTTTGTGTGTGTTTGTGTGTGGTGAGTCTGAGAGAGAGTGTCATCCATGGCCCCCCACCCCCCGTGTGTTAGTTTGGATTGTGAAGGCAGTGGTCAATCAGTACATCAGCAGAAGGCAAAAGAAAGATGTCGGCCATGAGGACGAAAAGGAGCACATCCTGTATAGTTTACTACTGCAGCATCGTCTAAAACAAGACCTGATGAGAACACGTGATTTACCTCCCCAGATGAGTCTGAACACCCTCCAGATCACAGCATTTTGGAAGTGTTTGGTGCTGTTCTGTGCTCCAGGTGTATGTGAACACGGTGACACTTCAATACTTTCTCTGCCTGAGTAGTTTTGTCTTGCCTTTCTTACCAAACCAGATCACCAGTCTTCTTTTGATATGCGACTCCCCGTCATGTCATCTGTTGTTCATTTGTTTTGTATTGAAATGTTCCGGACTGCTGGAAAAGGTTAATCTCCATTAAGTGGTTTGATCAACTCTAGTGTTGTACTATGATCTCTTAAGAAGCCAGGTAAGGTTCATTCAGGTTCTCAAAGAAATGGTTTCTCAAACGTGCTGCTTTCCAGTTCCTTGAATTACTTCAAGTGGCTTTTCTTGAATTACTTCAAGACATAACCAAAGTTTACTCAGTTGGTTGGAAGAAGAGACTGACCAAACCTAGTTTTGTTTTGTGGGAGTTACTCATGGAGACGCTGTAATGCAAGTTGACAGTGTGGGCTCTAGTGAATACGATGACTCAATATGCGACACAATAATCATCTGCAGGTGACTAAAGTGCTGTTAGTGTTGGAGGAAAGTTCACTTCTGTTGTGTAGTGAAATGGGTGAGCTTTGTGAGGGAAGTATTGAAGTTAAAATGTTGAATAGCACTTGAAGAGTTTTCCCCAGTGTTTTAGTGCCAGAGTTTGAAAGTGTAAGTTTTAGACCATGCTGTACATATGCATCCTTTTTTGTTTTTCATTTCAAAACCTGAAAATGCAAATAAATCAGAACATGTATACATTGACCTGAAAGAGGAGCAGTTTGAGTCCCTACATCACTGTATATATTTTTATGTCCTTATGTAGAAGACTAGTATTTGAAAATATTTGTGTAAATAAACACGTGTTTTATTTATCAGGTACATCTGACTGATTTATGTCTGTCATTTTCATATAGACCACTCTTCTCACATCCACAAAATGCAAACTGGATCCCCCCCCCCATAATTGAATCATTTAATCATCACGTTTAGGATAAAGTTTTTCCATGTCTCTTCACATGATTTCTGACACCAGATGTACATTGAGAGTTCACAGTTGCTGTCCACCCTGGCAATGTATCCCATCAAAGTATGACACTAAAAGACTGGAATAAATTCAGTCGTCGTTGCAAAATCTTTGCAAGAAGACTTGTGACACATGACTGCAAGCCCAACTACACATGATCCCACAGAAAACACACTTTATTAACATGTTTCATAAAGACTCCATACATATTGTATATTTCAATATCAGGCGTGACATAATCAAGTGTACTGTCTGGTCAGAGTAAATTCTTCTATGTGTGGTGTGTTCAGTGCCTGTCAGTAAGCCAGCATGAGTTTAGTCACCCTGAGGTGCTCACTTGACAGTGTACTCTCTGGTAATGTGGGGATGTGTTTCTCCAGCTGATGATATCACAGCACTGTTCACTGTGGTAAAACCTGTAAGACAAGTCCAGGGACAAACGCATCAGTGCATCAGCATGTGTCATCTGACACGATGTGTATTTTATCAAGCAGTTATAGATCCTACCTGTTCAAACGCAGCTCCTTGTCTATCTCCTCGAGAGTCTTCCCTTTGGTCTCTGGGAGCATGAAGTAGAAGAAGATTGCAGCTGCCACAGCACTCATCCCATACAAGAGAAACATGCCTGACAGACCAATCGCATCTGTTGATTGGTAATACAGACAGTTCAGCCTCTTTCACTTGTAAGTAAGTCAGATGAAACTTCCAAGGCAATGTAACCATCTTTTAAGGAGTCTGGGATAATTCATAACTGATCCAGACTTTGTTAAGAGGCATGTCATGGCCTAAAGACTGTGGACTTTTTTAAGATCACTCAGATAGAAATAAGTGATGTGCTGCAACATCTAACAGTTCAATCGTACAGTGAATGTGGTGACCTCAAATAACTCCCAACACAGCTCCACCCAACACCCGACTGGTGCTTAGTCAGCCATACACCTGTGTGGGTGTACAGGGCCCTAAATTCTGGTCTTCAAAATGTCAAATATCCAGATAAATAAGTGAACTAAATTTTTTTTTCTTAGTTCATCCTTAATCTGATTAGGTCAATGTTCACTCCTGTATGCAATATAATTCCTAATAATTGCGTGCATGAAAATAGTCTATAAAATGTCTGTGAGGTAATATAGCTTAGCAATTATATTTAGTAAACTTATTATGTGGTGTTTCCTCCATCACGGACACAAAAGAGGTGGTGCACTTAAGAGTGTGCTCTTTAAGCCTGCATTGATGCAAACTGTTGGTGGGCTTAATAACCCACTCCCACATGCAAAATGTTTGGAGTGACTCAATGTGGTGGACCCTCCACAGGAAGGCGCAAATGGAGTGAGAGTGTTAAGAGAGAACTTACAGGGGCCTTGTTGGAATTTGGCCTTAGTGAAGCATGTAGTATCTAGAGAGACGGACGTTTTTGTCAGGAGTTGGTGGAGAGCAATAGTTAATATTGGAGTGCTTGGCTCTGTGTCAGCTGGATGTGTAATGAGGCAGGTTAGCCATATCTACTTAAAAGGTGATAACACACAAGGATTCTGAAGTTGTTAATCAGACAGTTTCTGTAAACACATAACACAAGTTGTCAATCAGTGAAAGCACAGATGTAATGAACCACTTTGGCAGAACCACGTTCATAAGTTACACTTACACCTTTTCTACCGTGACCAGTCAAAATGTCCTCTGTGAGACAGGTGTATGGGAACTCACCGATAAAATTCAAGAAAGTGAACGTGACCAGCAGGTTAGCAGCCCAGTTGAAGCAGTTGGTGAAGGCGAATGCTCTTCCTCTGATGACAGCAGGAAATATTTCACTCAGGAGAAGCCAGGTCACTGATGGAAGACAAAAAACATGTCATTTCTCAGCTCTACTATCCCTCCACATCCTCCAGTGTTGGATAATGTTATTTTAAAGACAGTAAAGCTACATGTGGCACCTTTGCATGCTAGCAGCTCTAAAATGCTTATCATTTACGCTGATAGCATGGTTGTATTTTAATTAGGAATGGACTGATTATCAGTCTGGCAGATTATTGGGGCCAATCTTCAGCATTTATTGCGATTATTGGTTTCAGTGTTTTTTGTGTCCAATGTTGATAAATGAATTCAGTTAAAAATGTGCTACTTTGGCTCTGATGCAGCATCATCTCTCTATCTGTAGTCTGACCCACTGTCTGATTGATTAGACGTCACATATAATAGCCTATCAACACTGATTAATATGAATCAGCAAAGTAACTAGTAACTGAAGTACCTACAACAAAATAACTATAATTACTGGACTGTAGTTGAATGCCTCTGCGCACCAGTCAAGTTCCTGAGCTGTGGTGTTGAATAATGGGCAGAATTTTTTTTGCAGGATATTATGACATCATAGTGAAGTTGACCTTTTGGATATAAAATGTCTTCACATCATTTTATCCTACTTAACATTTGTGGATTTTTTTTGTCACAGTTATCAATTAGGTCATTATGAGTAATGACCTAAAATATGTTTTGTGAGGTCGTAGTGACCTTTGACCACTTGAATCTGATCAGCTGATCTTTGAGTCCAAGTGGACATTGCCAAGAGAAGTACGGACACACGGACAACCTGAAGGCATAATGCCTCGGGCCACAGCTATCACCGGCGCAGAAGCATTAAAATGTTTTGGACTCAAAGTATAAAATAGCAGAAAATGGATATACTAACTCCAGCAAATTACAACAAAATTGTACTTAGTTACATTCCATTGCTGGTTATTCAAAATACTGGCACCAACATTTGTGGGTTAGGGTTCCAAATATTGGTAATCAGTCTCTGGATGAATAATAATCGATATCGGTCAATCCCCAATTTTAATACATATTACTGTTGATCTGAATGAACAGTTAAGCATACAAATTGTGATATCTAAATTAATATAAAAATATACAAACTTGGTCCAAATCCAAAGGAGTATGCACTGATAACTGCCATCATACACACAAGGATGGTCCAGTTCACAACTGTGCCATGGAGGCTGGGAGAAGATGTCAGAGGAGTGTCCAGTGCGTTGTGTCTGACTTTATCAGGTACCACATTTATACCTTGTGTGCTGCTATTGAGGAGTCTTTGGCTCTCATTAAAATGTGAGTCAAAAACTGACCTATTACCAACACTTAAATGAGGTAGAGTTGTTGTGTTAACATTAAAGTCCTCAAAATTACAAGGCCTCTTAGCATTCATCACAGAATGTCCACTGAGGAGTCCGATGGTTATCAGACACAGCGCCATGACAGAGCATCCACTGATGAGCAGAGGCCTCCTGCCCACCCTGTCTGAGAACACCATGGAGATCAAGGTAGCGATCACTTTGATAAGCCCCAGGCCCACCGACGCCAGCACTGCTGAGGCATCGCTGTGAAACCCCACTGAGTGGAAGATGGTGGAGGCGTAGAAGAGAACATTTGGCTGGCCTGTGAACTGCTGAAACAACACCAGACCAAGGCCAATCACAGTCCGAGTCCTCATGTTGTCTTTACGCTGGAAAAGGTACATGGTGTTGTAATGAACTTTCTTGTTTTCTATGCTGGGGCTGACTTCCGAGTCTGCTTCTTGGTTTTCGATGGTGCTCATGAGGTCTCTTTCAGTTTGATAGCAAGAGTCCTTAGCGCTGGATGGAAGAAACCAGATAGTGACGAGCTGAATCAAAGTTGGTACCACAGCTAATCCAAACATCCACATCCACCCTCTTTTAGAATCAGACAGGATGTAGTTCATAGCATAAGCTGCCAGAATGCCCACAGTGATCCCAGCCTCATACAGTGACACCAGGAAGCCTCTGCGGTTGGGGGTAACCATCTCAGACACAAAGATGCAGCAGGACATGGAGGATATACACATGGCAAAGCCCACTATGATCCTGCCCAGCACCAGTGCAGAGTAAGAGCTGGTGAGCAGGACCAGGCTGCCGGTCAGGATCAGGAAATTGCTGAGGAGGATGGAGTTCCTGCGGCCCTGATGGTCGATCAGGCAGCCGCCCACGATGGACGCCAGCAATGCCCCTATCAACAAAGAGCTGACCAGCGCCTCCTGCTGGATACATGAGAGTCTGAACTCTGACTTGAGCTGCAGCAAAGCACCCGAGATGATACCCAGCTCATAACCAAAGATCAGGCCGCCCAGAATGGACACCGCACTGGCCAACAGGAGGGTGGAGCTACCTAGGAAGTGAAGCATTCAGATTGTTTACCTTTGAGAAGAGCAGTCATCACAAAAGACATACATTTATACACTGACATAATCTCTATGGTGAATTTGAGATTTTTTGGGAATGTTTTAACTGCATGGGGTTTTCATCAGAAGCTCTGGATCAATACGCTGCTGTGAGACGATATCTGGACTACAGCTTTGGCAGAGCTGCCTGATGATGCAGTACCAATAATGGCCACTAGATGTTGACTCAAATACATCAGCAGCTCAATAAATATTGACTCAAAGAAACAAATACAAAGTCAATCTTTTTTGTCTTCAAAACATTATGGTCTCAGTTGCAAATTGTACTTATAGCTATGGCTGATGTCACACAAGCTTGAGCAGTGGTTTCCAAAATGGGTGCCATGGCACTCATGTTGTGGCTTAAAGGGTAACTCCACCAACTTTCCACATTTAAGTGTGTTCACAGGTGTTGGGGAGTTCTACTGCATATGTGAAAAAAGTAGTATAAAGTCTTTAGTGGCTCCAGAGGACGCTGCATGTAATCTGATAAATTGCCTCCAGTGATGTCACTCACTGGCTAATTGCATAGTGGGTAATGGGTTTTGAAAAGCAGTCCACTGGTCTATTGCACTCCTGTAATACTGTTGGATTACCCACAATGCAACCTTGCTGAGTGACATCACTGGAGGGAATTTATCAGATAGCATTCAGCTTCCTCTGGAGCCACAAAAGGCTTTACACTACTTTTTCCACACATGCTGTAGTACTCCCCAACACCTGTAAACACACTTTAATGTGAAACATGGGGTTATGCCTGAAGAAAAGCTCAGGAGTGACAGCATTTGTTAATTTTTTCCATTTTTCATTGTGTTTTTTCACAATTAAAAGGAGAGAGGAGACATTTGCTTTAAAGTTGCTACAAGTAACTTTCATTTTGGGTTGATTCTGGTGGCCCCTGTGGACAAAAGCGGTATGAGCACCACTGCCTCCTGTTGTAAAGATCTTGATCTGGCTCACCTGTGCATTTCTTTTTGGGCAAGTGAAAAAGAAGAGGCAGCATATTTTTATTAATATTTTTCTTTTTTAATACCAGCTCTTTGCAGGACACAGAGGTCATGTATCTCTTTGTGGCTATGTAGGATTAATTTGTGTAATACGATGATGGTGAAACAAAGTCAACTTTGTCTTAGTGCCGTGCCACCAGACTACAGAGCAGCTTCTTTCCCCTTCTGTGAGACTCCTCAATTCGTCCTCAGCACTCCACCATGAATATAATTTTAATTTTATGACTTAAAGGGACAGCAGTTAAGTGACGTGCAGTCAGCATTCTGCTGCTCACTCTTGCGGTCGTGCTCGCCCTCCTTGAGCGAGCATTGACCAAAACAGCAACGTCACCACACTAGATTGGCCGACATCATGTTGATAGAGGAGGTAAGTAAAGTTACACTTTTTACCATTTGACAAACGTTATATTTTTTAGAAATTGTATTTATAAACCGTAACATCGTTATTAGCTTGTTGGCTAGCAAAATATAACGTGAGGTTGTTTATGTTGAACTAATCACTTCTTGCATGATACTGTACATTCATATGAGACGTCGGCGTTGGCTTGCTAACTGGCTGTTTCGTCTAGCTTTCAGCGTGAACACCAGCAGTGTCAGCACAGCTGAATTTGTTGCATGCTAATGCTAACATTAAGTGAACTAGTTAACCTATATAACCTAATTATAGAGTTGCCACACTTCTTTTTGACGCAAGTTTCAATTTCAACTCTCATTTAGCTGAATAGATGCGCTAACGTTTCAGCGTAATATGGTCTGAATTATTCACAAAGTTTGTTGAGATGAAGACAATCCTGAACTGACGTCAGTTATAACAGTCAGTCAATCAGTTGTTATTCATAGAGCCCGAATTCACAAAACAAGTTGTCTCAGGTGGCTTTACAACCTGTGCAGGTAACGACAGAGTGACAGCTTCTGAAAAACATGCTGTATATAGATAGATACATAGTCTATGCATTCATCATTTCTTTGGTAATACTAGTTTACATTGATGTAACCTATAAATATACTTACAATGTTTATTTTATTGTTATATAAATAGCGAATGTTTCACAATAAAACATTGTATTCACTGTCACTGTTTTTATTTCAGGATTCCAGTTCTGAAGACTATGCAGCACCCTGACAATAGACAGTATCCTTACAGTGCATATCACCAGTTCACCATCTGGCATCACAACACAAAAGAATGAAGAGATTGTACTTGTGGTGGAATGTATATGTGTTTGGTGGCGGGTATATGTCTGTGGTATTGATGTTGTTCTTGTTAAGTTGTTTGTGTAATTCTTGTGGCTGTACGGAATGTGAAAATAATTATCCTGGAAAGGACAATAAAATCTATCTATCTATCTATCTATCTATCTATCTATCTATCTATCTATCTATCTATCTATCTGTCTGTCTGTCTGTCTGTCTGTCTGTCTGTCTGTCTGTCTGTCTGTCTGTCTATCTATCTATCTATCTATCTAACACGTGTGTGACCTCATTACCTCAAGGTAAAGGTTAAAAAGTGTTTGGTGTTCCAGTGTGAGTTCATTACCGACAAAGAAAAAATACTTTATTTTAAGCTCCTTTATTTATACAACTACATGCACGTTTTCAATGTTTTAAGTTTTACAGTGTCTGTACATATATGTATATATATACATATATATATATATATATATTTGTATATACAGCATGTATAGTCTAGTGCAGCGAGGAGGAACCTTGCATACACTGGAGGAGAGAAGGCAAACCACTTGGCAGCATACATCAGAACATGATTTTGAAAGGACTCCAGAGCTGATGTTGAAAGAAAAAAGAAAAACAAAAAAAACATTTCAGACATATGCCTGTTGCACAACCCAGTCAAATAGGGGCATCATATTGATTATATTGCTATAACGTTTCTATTTCCACATTCACCTATTGTAAATGTTGAAAAACTGACACATGCTTTAGTAGACAAGATAAAAGTGTTTAGTCTTACTGAAGGGTCAGAAACTCCTCAACATCCTTCAGGACAGCGTCTATTGAGAATAATCTGTGAGATCGCCTGATGTGCTGCAGAACCAGATATCATGTAGTCTTTCTCGCAACGCGACACATCCAGAGGTGGATGTTGACATCTGTCAAGGGCCCGTTCATGCACGCCTGTGACATGGTGAAGCACCCCTCACCACATACCCTAAAACAAAATGGCATTTTCAGTAGAAATAATAATGCTGTGTGACGTACATGCTCATCCACCATCAATAGCAGTAGCTAGCTTAGCTATCACTTGCTGTAGTAGAAGACATTTCAGTGGTAACATAGTGACGCTTCATTGATCTGGCGTTGACTGCTTCGTAATGTTAGCTGACAAAGTAATTCTCAAACAAGTCAGCCAATTTTCCAGCCGTATAAGCCCCTGGAGTCCAGATGAATTAGCTGACGTTATCCACTCAACACAGTTCCTTGCTACGTTAGTTACTTTGCAATTCAGCAGTGTTAGCAAGGAAGCTAACCTGGCTAACCTGTGGTAACAGGACAACAACAGCCTCAATATCAAATGATTTACACACACAAGTATTTCACATGCTTTGCTGTAATGTTATCTTACCTGTCTAACAGGAAGAAAGTCACATCTGCGTCATTTAGGAGCTTCAAAACATAGTGAAGCTCCCTCCATGATTTGGATGCACCTCCGAATTCCCGTTTGGCCAGACTGGCTTCAGTGGATATTACTCTCTTTTTTTGGGCTGTGTTGGGGTGTGTGTTGTCGGTCGCTTGTTAGTGGACTCCATTTCTGAGCTTTTGGGACGCTCTGCTGCTAGCTACGAGCTAGCTGAGAAAGATGTTGATGAAGGTTCTCAGTCATCCAGGTCATGGTAATTCTAAGTGCTGTATCATAGGCAACTGCACTTGTTTCAGTTTGTTGAAGACGTTTCACCTCTCATCCAAGAGGCTTTCTCAGTTCTAACTAACTGGAGGGGAGTTGCAGGCTTTTACAGTTGTGCTCATAAGTTTACATACTCTGGCAGAATTTGTGATTTTTTGGCCATTTTTCAGAGAATATGAATGATAATACAAAACTTTTCTTTCACTCATGGTTAGTGGTTGGGTGAAGCCATTAATTATCACACATGATTACAATGCGCCAAACAGCACAGAGACAAGCCTCAAAACTTCTGGAACAAATGATTTGACAAAACAACCTCTCCATAAACGAGTGGCACAACAAAGGAGGACCAACTCCTCAGGTCAAGACTCTGCTGTCCACTGACATCTGAAGGAGACAAATCATTCCTTTGAGGACAACAATGTAAACATCTTGTCCAGAGAAGACAGATGGTTTGAAAGAGGAGTAAAAGAATCCATCTATGTCAAACTGGAACAACTGTCTTTGAACAGAGGAGGTGGCCTACGACATTACTTATCACCCACCTACAATGCAGTACTGAGTTCTCTCCCCAGACAGCTTAACAACCATTCACACCTGGGCTCACCTAGCCTTAGCAACCCACACGAAGGCTGGTTGGGTCAACAATCCACAAGTGGCCCGAACGACTCTGTAAGGACACTCCCACACAGAGTTTAAAAGCCTGCAGCTCCCCTCCAGTTAGTTAGAACTGAAGAAGCCTCTTGGATGAGAGGTGAAACGTCTTCAGGAAACTGAAACACATCCAGTTTTCCTATGATATAGCACTTAGATAGCTTAGAAAGGCACTCGGGAGTGAGCATGACATCATATGCTACCAGAGGCACCTCTCAAGATGAGCCGTCCACAGGTTGATAGAGGCAACAGAGTAAGAAGGGGAATGTCTCATTTTTTTAAACTTATTTAACAGCCTCTCACTTACTGGCATTTAAAAGTGATTAAAAACTATTTTAAAAAAGGTTGACTAATGCACCTTTAAGTCGTACGTTGGAATCTGACCCAGTGACAGGCAATACGAATAACTATAATAAATAGCCAATCTTCTCACTGATGGTCTCGTTTGTTTATGTAGGTCATAAAGAGACATCAGTATGAAACTGGGATGTTTCATAAGCTGTTAAAATCTTCTAGTGTGGGAATATGTTTCCTAACACAACAAAACAAGATATTGGTAAGAAATATCAAATTCACCATATGATAAACCCTGTTATGTCACAGTTAATGTTGCTCCACCTCAGCTACATGCAACATGTTATTTACATGTAAATGCATCACTAGTAACTATCCAATGTCTGAAAGGGGCCATTCTGCATAATGAGTACTTTTTCTTTTAGTGCTTTGGTAAATTGTAGTTACAATGATCATACGTATTTCTATATTTTCATAGAGAAAAATCCAATGAAGGTGTGTGGAGATTTAAAAAAGTTTGGGTATGCTATCACTGTGCTGGAGCCAGGTTTTCTACAGTCTATTGTCTGAAAGTGTAACCAACTCTGTAACAGATCAGACTGATGAGGATTTCAGTTATTCATATCTTGCTGATGAGGTCAGAACAACAGATGTAGCCAGCATGAGGACCTATCTCAATTCTAAAGGAAAGCCTTTAATTCATACAGTATGTAGGCTTTAACACAAGGAAGTCAATTCTTTACTGAGGTATAGATGTAAATTAAACCACAGTGCATAGAAATGTCAGCATTTTAATATTGTGGATCATCCTTTACAAATAAATAAAGTGTGTTAAGTCTTAGTTTATAGTGTCTATCATATTGTAATTAGTTTCTAAATACGTATTAATCACTGCAACAGCTCTGCAGCTCGTCACAGTAACCTGGGAGTCTTTCATGTTCAGTGTCTGTCGACAGAAATGCAAATGGTCAGACCGAAAATCCAAATGAAAGCTGCTGAATCTCAGTGCTGATGAAAGATGAGCCTGTCTTCCATTCATGTGCGGAAAAATAAAGCTTAGAACAGTGGTTCACTGACTTTACCCACAGTCCATCTGTAAAACCTGCCATATTTTAATTTTCTTTTCACAAATTGATTGATTTGAATAGTTTACAATTTTTAACGACCGTTGACCGTCTTAATGTATTTACTCTAAATGTCAACTACCAGCAGCTGTAACACTGAAGTGTGGGTATCTACATTGACTTTAAACAGCTCACACCGTTACTTCAGATAAAAGTCCAAATAAGCACTTTGCAGCGTCATGTTCTTTATATGACTGCTTTACAAAGTAAATCACTCAATTACAAATAACTTACCCATTGATTTGTCCTGTTACATGCACATTTCAGTCAGGTTTGTGCAGTCTGGATTCATTTCTCTGAAGACTTTCTCTGTGAAATAGAAGCAGAACATAAAATAATCTCCAGTTCCTGTTGTGTTCTCCTGTTCTGGCACCCACTGACAGGCTTGTGTCCTGCTCATAGAAAAGACAAGGGAGCCCACAAGAGCCTACTGCAGCCCCGTCACCCTGACAACCATCTTGTTGATTGCCATGATTTCATTAGGGAGTCCACTCGAGATGGGCTCAACAATACAGGCTGTTTAGCAATCAGTTAGCTTGTTTAGTCTTAATACCAAATATCCCATCTCCTCATGATGACAGGGCAGTGGGGAACTTAATGTGTGCTTCTGAGACACCAACAGGAGGAATCTACAGCAGTCAGTGTATTTTGTATCCGGCATATTGTTATTATTATTATTATTATTATTATTATTATTACAACCTCACTTGTTTAAAGTCACAGTCTGGGATCCAGATGTTGTCACCACTGATCACTGGATTGACTCCTGCTGTCATAAAAACAAATAAATATGAGTAATGATGTGTGATGTTGTTAAAGATCCCTGCCACACACATGTATTAAGGCATACATAAAAATTCTAAAAAATGTGTCTGACATGGTTAAGCAGAATAAAAAGGATAATTACCAGAATAAAATCCTTAAACTGTCACCTATTCCTTCTCCTTCTTTAAAAATTCTACAATAAATAAATATTAACTGCTGGACACAAGATGTCTCCTACTTCTCTGGAGAGTCCATTCTAAGTTTGCGTGCACTGATTTTGAATGAGTACAGGAAAAATGTACACTTTAACACTCAATTTACACTCAAACATTCAAATGTAGGACCAAGAAGAAAAACACATTTTTGACTGGAGGAGGACTTTCAAGCATTATTTACATGGACACTGATGACGGTGAAGCGTGCCTCATGAAAAGAATCACATTACAATCACATTCTTTTGGTGATGATGATAATGATAATTTTCATTATAGATTCATTCATTGGTTATTTTCCCAATTTATAAATTTGTTTATAAAATAAAATGGGAAACGCATGTATCACAACTTCCCTGAGCCCAAGGTGATGTCATCAAATTGCTTGCAACCAACAGTCTCAAGCTCAAAGATATTCAGTTTATAATGATACAAATGAATGGAACCAGATCTGTTTTGTATTTGCTTGATAAATGACTTGAATGATTAATTGTCAACTTTTGAATTAACTGCCAACTATTTCAATAATCAATTAATCAGTCTGAATCATCTTCTAAGAAAAAATTAGTCCAAAATCTTCGATGTGAATGCTTGCTCTTCCTTTACAGTGCTGAATATCTTTGGGTTGTGGATGTCATGGTTTAGGGTTACGGTTTGGTTATTTCCTCATTCCTGTTGAAAGACTCTGCTCATGTGTCATGTTTTGTGTTACACTTCCTGTCTTTGTCTTTTCTTCATTCCTGCACAACTGAGTTTCGTTTGTTAATTAGCCCAGTGTATTCACCTGGCTCTTTTTTCAGTGTGTCTGCCCTTTCATGTCTGTTCCTCTGTCCTGTTTTGCTCCTCGTGTTTTACCTGCTGCTATTTCCTCGTGTCTTCCTGGTTTGTTTACTTTGTATTCTTCATCCTTTTGTTTAGTTGAGTTCCTGTTATGTCAGTAAAGCTCACTTTTTGTTTTTGGCTTATGTTATATATGTATGTCATTGTTAACATTTTATTATTACTGATGGATTACACATTTAGCAGCATTTAAATGCTGTGGCAGGTCAGAGGAGAACTACTGAGCGAGGATGCTTTATATACTGCTGGCTGGTTTAATATAGCAGAGCTTTAGCATCTATGAGCTCTTTATGTTTTGAATGATGATTCTTAATAGACAAAATATCGAGTAAGTGTTGTCAGATAAATGAAATGCGATAAAAAGCATATGTCCTCTGAACTGTTAGTATAGTTCAGTATGAAATGGCATAAAATGGAAATACTCAAAATGGCACAGTACTTAAGCAGAAACATTTAGTTACATTCCATCTCGCTATTTCTTTCTTCGGTTCAACAGAAATGCCTGACGAGCAGCTCTCGTCTTTACAGTCTGCAGCTGTAACTCAGCTGTTGTTCACAACAGACCCGTTTATTCATCGACTCAGTCGTCTGTCCGTCCACACATGTCCGCTGCTGTTAAACGGGACAGACAGTCCGCCTCCTCGCTGTGTTTCTTACATTATTATGACACTTTTCATCGGCTGTGAACTTGTATATTTTCGGCTATGAGACCTCCGGGGAGAGAAAAGGACTCACCGTCAGCAGCAGAGGATCACTCAGAGATGCTCCTGGAAAAGTTCTGGCCCTTCAGGAAGTTGGAGCTACGTGGCAGCAGTGTCAGATTGCAGGAGGAGAAACTTGTTGACGAATTGACGCCAGAGGTCGACAACTATCCAACTTTCCCAGGAAGAGAAGTCCCACAGAGGCCCGGCACCGCAGGGACACAGGAGCGCTGCGTCAGCTTTCTGCGCTTTAGATGGGACATTCCATTAGGTTTCACTGTTGTCTGGTAGTGATGTTATTACCTACCATTATCTGGGTCAGGAGCATGTACATCTTTTAAACAGTTTCACAGTATAGGCATACATTAATAGAGTGCAACAGCAGTACTACTACTAATAGTAGTCATACGAACAGTAACAGTAATAGTAGCAGCAGGTCTGGGTCTCAGCTATGGAAGAGCATGAGCTGCTGATTAGCACTCATTAGTGTGTGGTTACAGAACATTTCAGGGTAACAACATGGCTTCAGCTTAAATTCTCCCATTCCTCCTTGATGAAATATGTGGTCATAACAGGTGGTTTGTCTAATAAATATAAGAACATGGTCATAGAAAACACAATCATCGCACTTCAAACCTGACTAAAGATGTGTTTTATAGAAAGACCATTAAAGCTTGGGTGGGTAATTCTGTTCAAAAGCATTTTCTATCATATGTGTATAACATTTCTTAACATCCTGACAGCAATCAATATATGAAATGATTTGGAAAAAAAAACCCCGAAATAAATCCATGGTCTCTGGCAGCGACAGGGCTGTAAAAACTTCATTCAATCAAGTTCACCGCCCGTCAATTTTGTATGGACAGACTACCTGTCATTCAATCTGCCCTTACCTGACCACCCTGCCCACCCTGTGCTGACTCCGCCCATCACTCATTGCGTGTGACCGGGTCTATGAAACACACTGCTGGAGCTGTGACGACTGTTTACCACAAGAATGGCAGAGAAACTACAGCCACACTTCTCATCACCAGCGGTACCTACAGCAGCTTACACTGCTGAACAAGAACAAAGGATAAGAACTGTAATGGCTTGGGTGTTTATGCTGAAGTGTGAAGAAAAGGCATTTATCATTTTCAAGACTTTATTCAAACAAGAGATGATTAGAGATAATGCAAAACAAGGAGTAGATACAGAACGACAAATAAATAGGTGTCAGGCAGAGTTCAGCACTGGATGTGATTGCTCCAAACATAGTCCCAGTTGTCCCAGTTTATACAACATTTTTTGAAGTACCAGCCCTTTATCTTTCTTTATATTTTTCTACTTACTGTACTGCTGTACTACTTATTGTTATGCACCAAAACACAAATTCAAATGGTGAAAAACTACTTGGCAAAACATGTGATTCTGATTAGGGCACCTGTGTGTCCAAGTTACATGCCTGGTCAATATACTGTACTAACACAAATAGTTGTAGGTGTTTATCAGGAAAAAAAGCACTAGCAATGTTCTACGTTAGATGCTGAACTGCTCGGTCATGTGCAATCCTTTGAGCTTGAAGATCTTCTCCTCGATGTGTGAACATCTGCTTCTTGACCTGTTGCCCTCCCACTTCCACGGCCTCTGCCTCCACTTCCTTGGACACTGCTGGTTGCCCTCCCGCGTCCTCTCTGATGGGATGATGTGCTTCGCTCTGGCATGTCTTCGTCATCAGAGCCAACTATGCCCTCATCGTGGAAGCTCTAATGCGTCGCATTTAAGTTAAACAGGATGCAATCACTGCGTCCCTTGGGCTTGAATAGAGGACTGAAAGCCTTGACAGTGCACGTCCATGGTTTGGGGGGAGTGGCTTTGGGGAGAAGCCTGAACACAGGGGGCAGGATTTACTGCCTGGATACTTTCAAAATCTAGCCTGGGTTTTTCCCAACTTACCGACCCCAGCTTTAATGTACAAATGTGTAAGCAGCATTTTACAGTTGTGGTAATGGAGCTGATGAGCCACTCTTAATCACTTCATAGAGAGGTCTGTATTTTAGCCAAAGCCAATGGTTCCCAGTCACCTGGTTTAACCCCCAGGGTCACAAAAAAAATTTGAGGTCATGAGATACTTTAATGGTAGGAAAGCAGAAAAAAGTACAAGTTCTCCAACTTAACATTTCATTAGGTTCAATTTATAGAAAACGTTAAATGCCCACATTTTATCCTGATGACTTTAGGCTGCTAACTCATATGCATCTGAAATGTTGATGCTTTTTACTCAAGGGTCACAAGCCAAACAGATTGGGAACTCCTGGTCTAAGTATGCTTTGTATTTTATAGCTAATCATGTGCTTTTTAATATAAAACACCAATCTCACAGATAACTTGTAACTGTAAAATAAACAAAGTGTAGCTGTATCTGAGTAGAGTGCTTGAGCAAACATGCTACTTTCCATCACTGCAAATATGCAACATCAAACTGAACCCATCCTTTTGGTTATGGAACCTTTAAAAAAAACACTGGTAAAATAAAATGTTGTTGGGTACCACAGTTGATGACTGTAGCATGTTTTTGTTAGCTTTGATGCTGTTTTTGTTCTTTGCATGTGATGTCTGTAAATTATTTACTGCTTATGAAATCATCGCAGATCCAGACAAAATTAGAACTATTTTTTAAGAGGACATGGAAGCACAGTGTCTTTGCTAATATGAGGCATGAGTTGTTGCCTAGGCACCCTACTAACACAGCATCAAAACAGGTTTGCTAGATTCAAGGCTTTACCTGAAGGCCTGAGGGAAGACTGGCCTGTATCAAAAAGCACAAAAAAATACAATACAATAGAATAATAAAATTGATAAATAAAGGACATAAAACATGTGACACAGTAAGAACAGCAGACTGGATTACCAGGTATTACACTGTGCAATATTATACAGTATATGTGCTTCATAGGCAAGTAAAGGTGATAAATATTAATTAAGTTTAATATCCTTTTAGTGTTTGAGAACATTTTTTTTAGCTTGCTTCTCCACAGTCTTACTTGGCTTCCAGTATATCATGACATTAACTTGGACCATTGGAGCTAGTGTGGATCCCGAAACTGCAGAATCCACTCCTCCTTTCCTGCGATCAGGAAATTAATGTTGGTGTCACTGTGTTGTAAGTGCTCCAAATAGTGGAGGAGGGAAAAGAAACTTCTTGAAGTCTCCTTTGGCAGAGGATGCAGAGACATGTCCTTCCCAGCCATCTTTACAGTCCTGGCAGAGTTACCTTGCTGGAACCACGGCCAGAACATGACATCATCGTCGAAACCTGAGCAAACATAGCAGCCGGTTATATCTTTAGTTCAGGTCTGCATTATTCGTTAGAGCATAAGCTATCTTTACCTTTAGTCTCAAACAGCTACAGAGAACTCCTACATTGTCTGTATCAGCAACATACCCGTGAGTGAGAGGGTGATAAAGAACCAAAGAGAGAAAAAGAGATGTAGAAAGAGAAAGAAAAAGAGACCAGTAGTGTGATACTGCTACAGGAGGAAAACATATGAAGAGGAACAGATGATGGGAGGGGAATTTCTGCTTTTTCCACAAGTTGTTTAGTGCTTACAGTTCATCAAAACTTCAGTATCAGTATTAACACGTCCTTCTACCTGTATTTCTGTTTCTTTAAGTAAAATTCAACAATTCATTAAAACAATCCTTTAATCATTCTCAAAGAAACCTGCCATGGATCAGATCCAGTCAGTCACTGTCCCTCAGGCTGTCATGAAAATATTATTTCATCCATAAAAAAGCCAGACTGAAGACAAACTTCTATGCCCAGGGAAAGGTGTTGATTTGTGGAGACGTTAATGCAGACAATCTGCCTGACTTCAGGGTGAAAAAGAGTCTTCATAAACAGTACTGTACTCAGCTACGCACAGCTCTGGTTGAAAAGTAATTTTAATTTCAACACTCATGTTCAGCTCTAGGCACAGAGTCACAGAACAGCGCTGGAAGTGGCTGGTAAATAAAACGCAGACAGAGAGATAGAGGCTATGTGCTGCCTGGCTAGATTACCAAGACAGACAGACAGACAGGAGAGGGCTTTACTAGAAGCTAGCACACCAAGTTAACATTACTGTTACGACCACAGGTTTACCAGACAGCTGTTCCTGTAAGTCTTTATTATGTTTATTTCTTATATTAAAGATATAGCTAGTTCCACCTCACTGAAGTTGTTGACACAGCTTTGATACGATGGGGAGGCAGCATAATTTGTGTGCCTCAGACTGGAGTGTGTGTGTGTGTGTGTGTGTATAGAGATATATATACAGAGAGAGATGTATATCTCTATATATAGAGGAGTACTAAAAGTAGATAAAGAGAACCCAATTAAACAAATGAGACAAAAATATTATACTTGGCCATTTATGAATTAAGGAAAATGATCCAATATTACATATCTGGGAGTGGAAAAAGTATGTGAACCTTTGCTTTCAGTATCTGGTGTGACCCCCTTGGGCAGCAATAACTGCAACTTAACGTTTCCGTTAACTGTTCATTAGTCCTGCACTGTAATAATGTCCACAAACGTAATAAAAATCTGCAGCATTTGATGTAATAAACCCACAAATGTAATACATTTTCCACAAACGTAATAGCTGCTGCCTACTACAAACGTAACACGCGATTTCCCACCAATGTAATAACTATTACCTTTGCAGGGATTTATTACGTTTGTGGGGACGTGAAAATCTTTATTGTAATAACTTCCCACAAATGTAATAATACGATGAATAATGGTCGTTGTGGTTGTTGTTTGTTTGTTTGCCTATACACCTACCAATAGTACTGACCGTGGGTGCAAAATCCAGCTGCTGACTCTCCGCTATCACACAACGGATTATATATTATAATATAATATCTATAATCTATAATCCGTATCTATCTATCTATCTATCTATCTATCTATCTATCTATCTATCTATCTATCTATTCAATTCAATTCAATTCAATTCAATTCAAATTCGCTTTATTGGCATGAAAGTTTTAACAACAATGTTGCCAAAGCATCAATCAATGAACAGAACAAAACAAATACAACTCATAGAATCAAATATGTACAATTAAAAGAAAGAAAAGAAAGAAAAGAAAAAGTATATATACATTTATATAGTATACCCTGTGTGTGTGTGTTTGTGTGTGTCTCTAGTTTCATGGCAGAGTGTTACATATTGTGCAGCTAACTTGATAAATTGTGGATCTTCTCCCAGACAGACTTTTAACAGTTCATCACATGTTTTTCCCTGATATGATGGATCTGCTGCAGTGATCTGCTGTAAGAAAACCTCTCTCTCAGTTTGGTACAGGGGGCAGGAGAGGAGAAAATGGGCCTCAGTTTCCACCTCTCCTGAAGAGCAGTGTTTACAGACTCTTAATTCTCTGGGCTTCCACTCTTTCTTATGCCGACCTGTTTCAACCTGTAGCTGATGGTCGGTGAGTCTGTACATTGTTAGTGTTCGTCTTTGTTTGGGGTTATGTATGCTGATCAGATATTGTGCTGGAGAATACTCTCTATCCAGTGAGCGATAGCATTCCAATTTATTGATGGATTTGATCTCATTCTTCCAAATGTCAATGTAAGTCTTTTTATTCTCTTTGTCTATAGACAGCAGGTGAGTTTTGGAGAGAGTTTGGAGGTCTTGGATGTTGAGGTGGCAGGTTTCTCTGGTGTTTCTCAGGGGGTCTGTCTCTGGACAGAGGCTGTTACTGAGAAAGGCTCTGTGGTGATAGGAAGCAGGATCAGCTTGTGCTAAGTGAACCTGGAACTTAATTGACCTTTTGATCATGTGTAGAGAGAGAGGGAAGTGTCCCAGCTCTGCTCTACATGCATTGTTTGGACAGTTTCTGTGGACCTTGAGGATTTCCTTGCAGAACTGAAGGTTGAGTTTCTCTGTGGGTGTTGTGTCCCATGAGGTGTGCCTCTGGGTCATTAGAGGGCCCCACACTTCACTACCATACATGAGGATGGGTTTTATTACACTGTTAAATAGTTTTAGCCAAATTGTAACTGGAGGATTGAATTTATATAGTGAGCTTTTGATGCTATAGTAGGCCCTGCGTGCCTTTTCTGTGAGGGAATGTATTGCCTTGTCCAGGCTGCCTGATGAACTGATGATGATGCCCAGATAATTATATTCCATTGTATGCTGAAGTGTGGTCCCTCCTACCCTGAAAACATGTTTGGACTCCTGTAACCTGGCCTTTTTTTGGAATACCATGACTTTGGTTTTGTCAAGGTTGATATCTACCGCCCAGTTTTGACAGAACGTCTCCAGCAGAGAGAGGTTCTGCTGTAGGCCCTGTTCTGTTGGGGACAGTAGAACCAGGTCATCTGCATACATGAGGAATTTGATTTCTTTGCCTTGTAGATCTAATCCTGGGCTTGAGGACTGTTCAAGAAGGGTGGCCAATTTATTGATATAGATGTTGAACAGAGTGGGAGACAGGTTGCAGCCCTGATGCACTCCTTTTCCTTGTTTGAAGAACTCTGTTCTTTTGTTTCCAATTTTAACACCGCACTGATTGTCAGAATATTTGGATTTGATTAGATCATAAATTTTACCCCCAATTCCATATTGGAGAAGTTGTAAAAATAACCCGTTGTGCCAAATTGTGTCAAAAGCCTTTTTTAGATCTACAAAACATGCAAATATCTTTCCTTTGTGTTTTCTGTGAACATGCTGTTGGATGAGTGTGTGGAGAGTGTATATGTGGTCAGATGTTTGATGTTTGGGTAAAAAACCAATTTGGCTTCTAGACAGAATATTATGTTCAGTGAGATAAGTGATTAATCTAGAGTTAAGGATGCTACAGAAGAGTTTACTCAGGTTGCTGTTAACACAGATGCCCCTGTAATTGCTGGGGTTATACCTGTCTCCATTTTTAAATACAGGAGAAATGAGACCTTTATTCCAAATACTGGGGTAATATCCAGTGGCCAACACCAGGTTGAAGTGTTTTTGCACGGCAAGTTGGAGTTTTAAGTTACTGTGTTTCAGCATCTCTGAGTTAATGCTGTCTATACCGCAAGCTTTTCCATTTTTAAGGGTTTTGATTTTGTGCTGTATTTCTTTAATGGTGATGGGGTAGTCAAGGGCACATTGGTTGTCCTTCACTGTCCTTTCTAGTTCTTTCAGTTTGTCTATTGTTAAAATTTGGTTATGATTCAGACCGTGACACTCTGGATTTTTATAGAGGTCTTCAAAGTAATCTTTCCAGATTTTGCCATTTTGAATTGGGTTGGTCTCTGTACGTGGGTTTCTGTTGATGTTTTTCCATAATTTCCAAAAGGTGTTTTCATTTATGGCTTTTTCAATTTTGTTGAGTTCTCCCTCCATATAATGCATTTTTTTCACATGAAGGAGTTTTTTGTATTCTTTCAGGGCTTGGACATATTCAAGCCGTCCTAATAGGTCATTTGGGTTCCTGTGTTTTCTGTTTGACAGTTTTCTCAGGTTTTGTCTGGATACAGCACATTCTTTATCAAACCAACGCTCTTTTTGTTTCATGTTGGATTTTTTAGTTTGTGAGATTTTTAATTTAGATTCTTTTGCCAAATGAATAAATATTGTATTTAAGTGATGTGTGGCCAGATTTACGTTTTCTCTTTCAGGCTGATATTGGGTGTTGAGAAAAATATCCAGCATGTTGTGAATTTGAGCAGAGTCTAGTGCAGCGGTATAGGTAGCAGTGCTCTCCTCTGTCCACTTGTATCTCCTCGGTAGAGGAAACATCCTTGGCTCAGGATTTGGATTTATGGTGGTTGACAAAGACTTTTTCAGAAATAAGGTTATCTGGCTATGGTCTGAAAAGGGCTGTAGTGGTGATACAGTGAATGCATTTATATATTGTGGTTCAATGTCAGTAATGGCATAATCTACAACACTGTTACCTAACACAGAGCATTGTGTGAGTCTGCCCAGAGAGTCTCCTCTGATTCTGCCATTAACAATGTACAGACCCAACCCTTTACATATTTGTAGTACCTGTTTGCCAGTTTTGTTAACCGTGTTGTCAAAGCTTTGTCTTTGTGTGTTTATGCAGGTCTGGTACAAAAGGGGACATTTGAAAATATGTTTGTTTCCTTCATAGTTAATGAAGTCTGGCTCTCTACCAGTTCTGGCATTAAGATCGCCACATATTAAGATTGATCCTAAACTTTGGTAGAAGGAAATTTCCTTCTGGAGTTCCTCAAAAACCTCCTCTGCATAATAGGGGGAGTTTAAGGGTGGAATATATATTGCACATAGATAGATATCCCTGTTGTTTTCTAGAATATTTGAGTGAATTTTTATCCAAATGTGATTTGTACCTTTTTTAACTGGTGAGATGTAATCTTTATATTCTCCTTTATACCATATGAGTAAACCACCTGAATCTCTGCCATTCTTAATATGCTTGTGTTTTACAGAGGGTATAATAAGTTCTATATAATCGTTTGGACAGTTAGATTGATTTTGGTTTTGATTCCAAGTTTCATTCAATATTATTATATCTACATTTCTAATATTTTTCAGAAAGTCAGGGTTTGTTGATTTCAAACCAAAAACTGAAGAGCATATGCCCTGAATGTTCCAACTACTTATTGAAAAAGATGCTATTTTCTTTACCTTAACAGAATCGTGTACCACTTAATATCCGATTTACAAGCAAAAACAAACGTAATGTGAATTAAAAGAGAAAAAAATGAATGAATAAATAAAATAGAATAGAATAAAAATAAAAACATAAATAAAAAATAAAAAGTTAAGTATATGTTAAATGTTAAGTGATTATGACTTATTCAGTGTTGTTCTACTTTCTATTAGCTCAGTAATTTAGTATAGAGTAGTGTTGCAATGTCTCTTATCTGTTTTAGATTCAGTTCAGTGGGTGAGGTGTTGAGTCTGGCGGCATCGTAGCTGTCTCTCTGAGCTGGAGACTGGATCTGAGTCTGGGCTGGTTGCTGCTGCCACTGCTGCTGCCACTGCTGCTGCCACTGCTGTTGCCACTGTTGCTGCTGCTGCCAACTGGCATAGTGTGGTGCAGTTGGGTTGTGGTCCTGAGGGGGTGGGGCTGAGGTGTACAGCAGTGGGGTGGCGCTGGGTCCATGAAGAGGTGAGGGTAGAGGGGGGATGTAGTGTGGTACTGTGGGGTGGAGGTCCTTAACAGGTGGGGCTGAGGTGTACAGTGGTGGGGTGGTGCTGGGACTCAGAAGAGGTGGGGTTGGGGTGTAGTACCTCGAGGCAGGTCGGAATCTCCGTGAAGAGCTCTGGCCATTGTTGGTGGTGTCTCTAGTGTGCTGCGATCTTCTGTGGAGGTTCTGGTGGATGGGTGTGCTCTTGTTGGTGATGTGAGATGTTGATCTGGTGCGGTCTAGAGCTGTGTCTTTAATGTCTTTGATGAACAGCCGCATACCGCTCTGGTTAAGATGCAGGCTATCATATAAGTGCTGGTAGAGGATCTCTGCATGATGTGCCATATGGACGTTTGGTATTCCTGCGCAGGTTTTGGATATTTCCGCATTAATTTTGTTGATCTCATGCTGAGGAACATCTCTTCTGGGTAACAGGGTGGATATGGTTACCCTGGCTGTAGGGGCCGCTGAGGTTGCTTTCTTTGCCACCTGTCGCAGTGAGTGAGGTATGTCCTTGTTGTGTGTGAGGTCATTAGTCCCAGTGTGAATCAGGATGTGTTTCACACCCCGGAGGTCTGTAGTGGCTAGCTTCTTTACAGCCTCTGAGGTGGTAGGACACCAAATCATCTTGGATCTTCTGCCTGGGAAGAGACGTTTCATATTGATGTACTTTCCATTGGAATCACACAGAAATATTATTTCTGTGTTGATTTGTGAAGCAGGTTCTGGTCTCCTTCTCTGGGACCCCTGGTCTGCGGTCCCCAGAGGGAAGAGGGGAGGAGACATTTGGGGGCGAGAGGCTGAAGATGTTGAAGATGTCTGGGTGACAAATCCAGTCTCCTGGTGTAGGGGCTGCTGGATCTCCTGGTGCAGGGGCTGCTGGATCTCCTGGTCCAGGGGCTGCTGGGTCTCCTGGTGCAGGGGCTGCTGGATCTCCTGGTGCAGGGGCTGCTGGATCTCCTGGTCCAGGGGCTGCTGGGTCTCCTGGAGTAGGGGCTGCTGGATCTCCGGCTGCTGGGTCTCCTGATCCAGCCGTGTTGGGCTGGTGTGGTGGGTCGATGTTAGCTCTTCTATTACTCTTTTGAGTGTTTCTCTCAGTGAACTGTTGTCTTCTTCCAGTTCTCGAACAGCTTGCTGGAGTTCATCTATCTGGTGTCTCTGTTGTTGAACTGTGGAGTACATCTCCTTCACTCCTAGAAGGCTGTCATCGGACCTCTGAAGACTGCTCATTGTCTTCTCTCTGAATTCTATGAACTCTCTCTCGAGTATTGAGATACCTTCCTTCAGGACTCTGAGATTGCTGGAGAGTTTGGGTGATTCAGAGTATGGTGTAGGTGGATGTCTGCTGGAGATGGGTGACCTGGTCTGGAGCTCTTGTTGAGGAGGAGGAGGAGGAGGAGGAGGAGAGATTTTTGATGCCGCCACAGTTTTCAGTGTTTGGAAGCTGTTCTCAAAGTTGTCTAAACTGTTCTCAGATCCCTGGATCATAACTGTTCCATTGTGGTATATGTTCACAGTTAAAATGGGACTTGAGCGGTCTGCATCTTCATAGGCAGTAATCTGTCTGCCTTTATTTATCCCATTCTTCTTAATGTGAGTAAATTGCTCACATATTGCTGTGTGCCAATTTTCAGGATGGTGAGTGAAGAACAGTAGGTTGCATTTTACCTTGTGGTTGTTCTTCTTGTTGAAGTCTGCTACCAGTGTTTCTGGATTGGTACGTAGCATATTCATTTTGAAGTCTTTCTTCTGCTGTGCTGTAATGACTTTTGCGGGGTATTGTATTTCACAGCCAGTGACCTGTCCCGGTTGTCTCTGTGTTGCTACAGTTGATGTATCTGTAGATATGTTCATCAGTTGCTGTTGCTCGGCTGTTGCTCCACCGTGTTCCATTATCATGGTGGGTTTCAACTGACAGTTGGTTCACTGTTTTCTTAGCAGTTATCTTGACAGAGATACCTTATTTCCCAGTTCTGGTCCTGGTGATGTTCCCAAAATGTTGCCAGTCTAGTTGTGATAGGGAAATCTTCTCTCTTTTGAGGTTTTCCTCTCTGTAGTTTTTCTTCAGACTTTTTGTTGATGTTGTTGCTAGCCAACTGTCAGATGCAGAGTAGCAGTAGAGTTCTTTTCCTCCAGCTAGCTAGGTAGCAACTTCTTTTGGTAAAAAAAAACGATGTAAAAATTGTAGAAAAGTCTGGTTTTCTTCTCTAAGTGGTTGAGTGTGCCTTCCAACCACTTGATGTTTGTAAATTTGCGTTGTAAATCAGATATTTCAAAGTGAAAACACGATAAAAGTGAAAAGTTTCAGGAGCTCATATCTTCCGCTTGCTCATTCAGTTGGTTGCCAAGCTATCTATCTATCTATCTATCTATCTATCTATCTATCTATCTATCTATCTATCTAAACATAGCACAAAAAGTAAGGAAATTTGCGTTGGTAGATTTATTTCTTTGTTGTAACGATGCTTCTTGGTAATAAATCTTATACTGTTGGAAAGCCTGTTTATTTCCTTTTAAATGGTGCCACATTTGTAAGGAACATGCATTTGTGGGATGAGCAGCAGAGCTGAGTATGTGGGATGCAAATCCTCTATATACCTCTATATACATATATAGAGATATATCTCTATATATCTCTATGGAGAGATATAGATATACATATATAGAGAGATATATAGAGATCACTCTCACTCTCTCTCTATCCATTTCTATATATCTCTCTCTATATGTATATCTATATATATAGAGAGATATATCTCTATATATAGAGATATATCTCTATATATAGAGATATATCTCTATATATAGAAATATATCTCTATATATAGAGATATATATCTCTATAGAGATATAGAGATATACATATATAGAGATATATCTCTCTCTATATAGATATACATATATATATAGATATAAAGAGACCACACCTCTATCCATTTCTATCTATCTATCTATCTATCTATCTATCTATCTATCTATCTATCTATCTATCTATCTATCTATCTATCTATCTATCTATCTATCTATCTATCCATCACTCCATCCATCCATCCATCCATCCATCTCTCTCTCTATATATAATGTTGACACGACTAAAGAGGTTGTTGATGTTATTTAATAAAGTGTGGGAAGGAGATATATCTCTCTATATGTATCTCTATATATAGAGATATCTGTGTCTATCTCTATATCTCTATATATCTCTCTATATGTATCTCTATATATAGAAATATCTCTCTCTATCTCTATATACATATATAGAGATATATCTCTATATATCTCTATGGAGAGATATAGATATACATATATATAGAGATATATAGAGATCACTCTCGCTCTATCTATCCATTTCTATATATCTCTCTATATATGTATATATATAGAGAGAGATATATCTCTATATATAGAGATCTCTATATATCTATATATAGAGATCTCTATATATAGAAATATATCTATATATACATATATAGAGATATATAGAGATCACGCTCACTCTATCCATTTCTATCTATCTATCTATCTATCTATCTATCTATCTATCTATCTATCTATCTATCTATCTATCTATCTATCTATCTATCTATCTATCTATCTATCTATACATCCATCACTCCATCCATCCATCCATCTCTCTCTATATATATAATGTTGACACAACTTTGATAGGATGGGGAGGCGGCGTAATGTGCGGGCCTCAGACTGGAGTGTGTGTGTGTGCACAGGTGTGTTTAAGTGACACAGAGAGCACATGTATATATATGTATATATATATATATATATATATATATATATATATATATATATATATATATATATATATATATATATATACATACACACACACACACACATACACAGAGAGCACCAGAGAAAGATGAAATATGCTACATCATGTTGAAAAACTGTGTAGAGGGACTAAAGAGGTTGTTGATGTTATTTAATAAAGTGTGGGAAGGAGATATATCTCTCTATATGTATCTCTATATATAGAGATATCCCTCTCTCTATCTCTATATATCTCTCTATATCTATATATATATCCCTATCTATCTCTATATATCTCTATATACATATATAGAGATATATCTCTATATATCTCTATGGAGAGATATAGATATACATATATAGAGATATATAGAGATCACTCTCGCTCTATCTATCCATTTCTATCTATCTATCCATTTCTATCTATCTATCTATCTATCTATCTATCTATCTATCTATCTATCTATCTATCTATCTATCTATCTATCTATCCATCCATTTCTATCTATCTATCTATCTATCTATCTATCTATCTATCTATCTATCTATCTATCTATCTATCTATCTATACATCCATCACTCCATCCATCCATCCATCCATCCATCCATCCATCCATCCATCCATCCATCTCTCTCTCTATATATAATGTTGACACAACTTTGATAGGATGGGGAGGCGGCGTAATGTGCGGGCCAAAGACTGGAGTGTGTGTGTGTGCACAGGTGTGTTTAAGCGACACAGAGAGCACACATATATATATATATATATATATATATATATATATATATATATATATGTATATATATAACATATATATATATATACATATATATTATATATATATAATATATATGTATATATATACATATACATATATATATGTATATATATACACACACATACACAGAGAGCACCAGAGAAAGATGAAATATGCTGCATCATGTTGAAAAACTGTGTAGAGGGACTAAAGAGGTTGTTGATGTAATTTAATAAAGTGTGGGAAGGAGATATATCTCTCTATATGTATCTCTACATATAGAGATATCTCTCTCTATATCTCTCTCTATATCTCTATATATCTCTCTATATCTCTCTATATATCTCTATATATCTCTATATACATATATAGAGATATATCTCTATATATCTCTATGGAGAGATATAGATATACATATATATAGAGATATATAGAGATCACTCTCGCTCTATCTATCCATTTCTATATATCTCTCTATATATGTATATCTATATATATAGAGATATATCTCTATATATAGAGATCTCTATATATAGAAATATATCTCTCTCTATATATATATCTATATATATAGTGTAGTGTATAGTATATGTGTGTGTGTGTGTGTGTGTGTGTGTGTGTGTGTAGCTCTAATAAGACCAAGACTAGATTATGGGAATGTGGTATATGGATCAGCAGCTAAAGCTGTGCTTGAGAGACTGGATGTAATACAGCCTTAGGTTTTGAGAGTGTTTGGGGGCAATGAGAACATGGCTAGTGTGTGCACTTCAAGCAGGAGAAATTGTATCTCTGTTGGAAACAGCTCATTGTAAACCACTGGATGAATTATAAGAGGGCGCTGAGATAATCATCCAACTAAAAGAATGTTACAGGCCAGTTGGGAAAGGGAAAGAACACAAAAATTAAGTTTTGGATGGATAAGAGATGCAGCAGTAAGAGACTTGAGAGTGTATGAAAAAGAGTTTTGTAATATGATCTGTAACCCCTGTGTGGATACAAGAAAATTTGGTGGTAGATATGAAAATACTTCAAATCAAGGCAAGAAATAAAAGTGCAGATCTGGTGAGTGAGTTTTATGAATTTAAGGAAGTCAAAGATGTGTGCAGGTTTTTACAGATGGGTCAAAGGATCCAATAACAGAAAAAAACAGGTTCTGCAGTTGTGGTTCCCGGTCATGGAAGTGAGATATGCAGACGGACATCAAATTATACAAGTGTATATACTGTTGAGCTGTACCCCATATTTATGGCTCTAGAATGTATTGGAAAGAACAAATCTGAAAAGGTCCTAGTTTGTAGTGATTCAGTCTCTGCTATATACAGTCTCATGTCAGGTATATAAAGTGATTGCCAGGATTTACTTCTGAAAAATAAAGAAATGATGTCAATACATACAAGAATATGGAGATGAGGTGCTGGGGTCATATTCATCTGGGTTCCTGCTCATATAGGAATTATAAGTAATGAAAGAGCAGACAAATTAGCCAAACAAGCTTTGGAAAAAGGTAACAAAGAGGCACATATTAGTCTTTCAAAATCAGAAGGAAAGGGCACTGTATGAAACAAAATCAATAAAGAGTGGCAGCAGCACTGGGACCAGGAGATAAGAGGAAGACATTTATATTCCATTCAAAACAGAGTTGGTGTTGTGAGAAGTAGGGGAGGAAGTAGAAAAGAAGAGACAATTATGACCAGATTAAGAATAGGACATAGGAATCTGAATAGAACACTTCACATTATAGGGAAGCATCCAACTGGTTTTTGTTATTATTGTCAGCTACCAGAAACTGTACAATGTATGCTTGTTAATTACAGGAAATATGTAGTAGAGAGGAAGGACATGGTGGAAGGAATGAAAAGATCAGGGTTAAATGGAGCAGGAGTAAAGATCATATTTGAGTGTGGTGGAAGTGGACCAGGTAGAAGATGCTTGGTCAGCTTCCCAATGAGAACAGGACTCATGAGGAAAACCTGAAATATGGAACATTGTAGGACTTAGATTTCTCCAAAAGGTGGCAGTAGTGCAACATTTAGGATGCAAGCTGCCGGTAAAACCCAAAGAAGAAGAAGAAGAAGCCGCAGGACAGCAAACAGTAGAAGACGACGGAAGTAAACATGGCTCAGGAGAAGGGCATGGCGGTACCAGACCTCCTCAGGAAAGCAAAATTGTTGAAACAAGGAGCAGAAGCCCGGGTTTACCGGGCAGAGTTTCTGGGAAAACCGACTATTGTGAAAGAAAGGTTCCCGAAACGCTACAGACACCCGGTGCTGGACGAGAAACTGACTCACCGCAGGACGGTACAGGAGGTCCGCTCCATACTGCGCTGCCGGAGAGCAGGCAAGTTTAACCTCTGCTGTCTGGACCTCATGCTGTACAGTCAGTCTTAATAAATCAAGTGAAAGGAGAGAAGTAGTTTATTATAGCCCCCGCTAACCTAAACAAGACAGCGACCGTGCTGGTGTTACAACAAAATGTGTGACCTTAGAGGTGGTTGACCAGTTAATTGCCGGGTGAGAAGGGAGTGCTCCACCACGGACCCTGAACTTAACAACCCTTATTATCATTAGTACGTATTCATTTGGCCAATGGTGTTACATTACAGCCTGCTGAAATCCAGTAGGTCATTTACAGATCAATCATCGATTGATCTGTAAATTATTTTAAGATGATTCGATTCATTGTTAGTTTCTGAAATGTTAGAAAGTAGTGGGACAAAACATCCCACGGTGACATTTTCTAAATGTCTGGTTTTGCTTTAACATCAGAATGAAACCCAAATATAATCCATGTTCAATGACATATACAGAAAAAAACAGAAAATCCTAAAATTGGATAATCTGGAACCAGTCCCATATACACCATCCTGCTGCCCCAAATACTCCACCAAATGTGGTAAATGTGTTAACTTAAAGTGTTAATGAGCTTCTTTTGTATTTTTGGTGTCTAACTTGCAGTTGATTCAGTCTCTCCATCATTTTCTCATCTCCTCAGGCATATCTGCTCCTGTAGTGTATTTTGTGGACTACACCTCCCACTGTATCTTCCTGGAGGAAATCATCAGTTCCATTACTGTCCGTGACCACATTGCTTCCACTCAGCAGTCTGATACCTGCAAGGATTCGGAACTGGAGCAGCTGGCTGAGAGGGTGGGCCAGATCCTGGCCAAAATGCATGATGAGGATGTTGTCCATGGAGACCTGACCACCTCCAACATGCTGCTGAGACACAGCACAGAGAACGGGGAGTACGACCTGGTCCTCATCGACTTCGGCCTGAGTTACATCTCTGCCCTGCCCGAAGATAAGGGGGTGGACTTGTATGTGCTGGAGAAAGCATTCCTCAGTACCCACCCCAATACAGAGGCGCTGTTTGAGAAGCTGCTGAAGAGCTACACAGCGTCATCCAAGAAGTCATCAGCAGTCATTAAAAAGCTTGACGAGGTTCGATTGAGAGGGAGGAAGAGGTCGATGGTGGGATGATGATTCATACTGTGCACAGGGACAAGCCTCTCTGGAAATGATGTTTTTAAAACACGTTATAACTCCAAAGTGGTTATTGTGCAAAAAGACTGTTGTGTGTAAAGTGAAAACATCATCAAATAAAAATAAAAATGTTTTATAAGAAAACAGGATTAAGTTTATTCTCCCTATGTGAAAAAGAAAAGAAGGACTCTCATGACGTTGACAAATCTTGGAACAGTTTGTGTTGATCTACAAAAATGTCACATACAAACTCATACTATGTGCCTATTAAGGGAAAACACACATCTGCTTCCTCGCATCCATTATTGCAGATAATGAGGTAGTATAGTATATACTTAGAATCGGACTTACATGTAAGTAAGTGCCTGTTGACCCACTCAGTCAGTATGGATGGCTTTGGTGCTTTTCACATCAAACAATGTCGAAGATTAACTGCTAAATTAAGAGACTGATGCCTTGTAGCTTTATATAGAGACATTAGAGAGTCGTCAATCTCATTATCTAACTTCCCTCCAAGAAAAAAAATAAGTGTTTTTTTTTTCCAAGCTCCCTACAGAGCCACAGTGTATTATACTGCTGTTTTTTGACTAAAAAATGTACTCAAGTTTAAATTTACTACAAGGAACTTTAATTTTTTGTGATGATTCTGGTAGCACCTGAGGACAGTGCAAAACAAAGTAAGCTGAGCTTTAGTGCTGTACCACCAGACTGCAGAGCAGCTTCATTCCTCAGGTTGTGAGACTCCTCAAAGAACTAATCAGAAATAGTCAGTCTTCTCGCTGACTAGATTAGATAGACTGTATTTATCCCACAATGGGAAATTCACTTGTTACAACAGCTCAAGATGCAACAAGTACAGGAAAAAGAATCAGACAAATACGCATAAAGTTAACTAGAAAATAAATAGAAAAAAAAGATATTTACAAAAAGCAAAGTGAGTGGAAAGTGATTGTTCAGGTAGTGCTTGAGTTAATCAGTCTGTGGGGTCAAACAGTCTGTCTTTCTGTGGCTGTGGGGATGAATGATCTGCGGTAGCGCTCCTTCTTACACTGGGTGTAAGAGTCTGCTGCTGAAAGAGCTGCTCAAGGCTTCCACAGTCTGGTGCAGGGGGTGAGAGGTGTTGTCCATGATTGACGTCAACTTAGCTAACATCCTCCTCTAACCCACCACCTCTATGGACTCCAGTGGACAGTCCAGGACAGAGCTGGCCCTCCTGACCAGTTTGTTTAGTCTCTTCCTGTCTGATGGTCTCGTTTGCTTATGTTGGTCATATATAGATGTCAGTATTTAATTTAGACTGATTCATAACTGTCTCATAATGCATCACATTTGTGGAGTGCTCTTTAAGAGGTTGTTAAGGGATAGATACAAAGTCTTGTCTCCAAACAATAGTCAGATGTCCACGTTAACATTGTGATCGTGCCTCCTGCACACACTGGCTTCGAAGAAATCCTTCCCAGTGCTATTCCAGTGGAAATGATGGGAGACAAAATCAAGTTTAACTGAAGATAAAATGAGGCTTTCTCAGTCTGAGGTGACCATATCAGGCGAGTGTCTTCCAAAGTCACTGTCTTTAAAAACAAACTTCCCTCTGTGTTCCACCACTGCTCATCATGAACACACTGGTTTTCAAGATTAGCTTCCATCAATCACGACATTTCTGAAACATTGTTTGACACCTCACTCTGCTGCACATAGATTTATTTTGAATATCATGTGATGATTTGGACTTTGTGTGGTATTTTTCTGTGCCTCATGCTTTTGTTTTGTTTATGTGTTCTCAGAGGTGCTTTGCAGAGGCTGGAGCTCCTGCTTCTCACACACCTGCAGCTCATCTAATCATCAGCGCCATCTTAAATACTCTGGTCTTCTCTCCACTCGCTGCCAGATTGTTTCCACTCTTCGCCGTGGTATATATGGCAATACAGCTAGTGCCACTTTTTGCTCTTGTATAACTTTTCTTACCCTTGTGACTAATTTTTTCATAGCTGCCAACTCTCACGCTTTCGCTGTTTGACACACGGTTGAGTGCGTGTGAAAACAGGCAAAGCGTGAGAGTTGGCAGCTATGTTTTTTGTATCTCCTCGTCATTCCCAGAGCCTGTGCAACACAGCCACTCTGTCGCCCTGCCTCCTGCACCTCTACCACCAGCCAAAATCCCTCTGTGGATCCTCTGTGTCTCACTCCGTTGTGCCTCCACCTAAACCTCAGCCTCCCAATATCGTGAGCCCCAGCTGCTCCATCTGCTGAGCCACCAGCCTGAGCCTGAGCCTCAGCCTTCCTCCACTATCCATTTACCTGAGCAACCTAAATAAATTCCTTTCCCCTGTCTTGGCATCCATGTTTGGGTCCAACATACAACTACCTACATTTTGTAACATCTTGTTCTAAAACTGTTGAGTAGGCCACCTAATTTAATAAAGAAATAGTTCAGGACAGTTAGCTAAAATGCATAAACTGCATCAATTATTTTCATGATTAAGACGTTGGACGACTGCTGTATGTCTGTTAGTGTGTCAGAGAAACAAAAAACAGTCACATTCCTTGAATGTGTCCACGTTTGCAATAAAGCTCATTCCGAGAGAGCACAGAGCTACAAATTGTAGAACGTGGATGCTTCACACACATTCAACCCAGCAGGACAGAAGATCTCTGCAACAGCACAGTTTAAAGGTGGAGACCCAAGATTAGTGTCACCAGTTCAGTTTCTGACCGAATGTCTCCCCTCTGTTCCTGAGTTATGGTGTTGAGGTTACAAGGTAAATTTAATGTAGATTTACTTTGTCAATTTTTATTATACATTTTTATTGTCAAATTTATTGTTTTTTAAATTAGGTTGTAAATGGAAGGCTGTTGATTCTGCATGAGATGACTGAGATGTTCAACAACTGCAATAAATGTAAATGAATTTATCTTGGTGACAATAGTGCATAGACGGATTATTGAATCATGACTATAGTGGAGTCCCAGCAGATTATTGTTGAGTCTTGTATTTCTGCATGCAGCAGGTTTCAGCCACAGGTCAAAGTGCGGGAGAGTTAATGTTTAGCAGCCAAGCCCTTCTCTACATGTTCAACAACACGTGATCTTCAGTCTGTTTGAACGCTGCAAAACTGGTGCGTTTTCTTTCACTTCGTCATGTACTGATGTCGTGACATCTGAGTCCAAATGGAGCACCTACAGGTTGTGAAAATGATGATTAAAGTCACAATTATTGTTCTACACTGTAAAGGTAAATGTCAAGTCTTGTTTTCTATTGTTTCAGATTCCAGTTCAAAGGAAAGCCTTTTGCATTGGTTATTGTCTTGTCTTTTGCAAACTTGTCTTCAGTCTCAGGTAATCCCTTCTGTGTTTTCAGGTTCCTCAGCCGACGCGACAAGGAAGCAGAGTGTGTTGGTGGGCACAGACGTGACTCTCAGCTGCCTGTTTGATAAACTGTCCAAACAGGTGGAGTGGAGTGCTCTTACTGTTGAGTGGAACATGGCGGATAAACGTGCAGAGAAGAAGGTTATGTACACTCTCGTGGATGGTAGAGCGCATGTGAACAGAGATGGCTCTGTGGTGGATAAAACGCGACTTCTGGAAAGCGATGCATCTCTGCAGCTTCATAATGTGACTGTGAGAGATGAAGGGCTGTACACCTGCAGAATCATCACACCTGTGGTCTACACAGAGACCACTTCACTGGAAGTGCTGGGTATTCCTCTATCTGTTTCTACTCTGATCTGTGTCACACTCTCTCGATTTAGAAAATGACTCAACATGTACTACTGTACTTCACTGTCAGAGGTTTTGTATGAAATCCTAATTTTCACTGAGAAGGGTCATACAACCTTTCCACTGTATGATCCCTTTCCTCACACTGCTCTTTCTAATAAGACTGTTCATTATGCTCCTTATTTATTTATTTATTTTTCTTCCCTCCAATGATTTTAATTGCATGTCAGACTTCTGGTATAGAAGCTGAAGAGTGGCACCTCAATAATGTGTACCGCTTAATTACATTCAATTAAACAAAAGACCTGGCATGCTCAACTGAAAAGTCTTATGAGTGTACCCAAAAATCACAAAATAACAAATGAAGTTGTCAGTACTCCCAAATGGGACATTCGATACCAGCTCACCTCGGGCCTCCTACTTCATGTCTTGTGTTTTCCTGAAAGAAATCATGTTGAAACTGTAAAATTCTACAGTTACGTACTTTCTAAGTTATGTTTTTTTTAAGTTTAGTCCCCTGAGCTGAATTTCAACATTTTTGTAGCACGGCAGCACGTTAATGAATCTCGAGGTGAACGACTACAGTCAGTCTGCATTGCTATTTATTTGAATCCAACAGAGATTGTTGGCCTGTATACATTTCAATTGGACAGTAGGCTTCAAAATGACTGTTGTTCACTCACCTCAAGCGACAAGTTACAATAGCGGTTGTCAAGACGGAGACATGATTGAACTTCAGCTAGTCACGTTACAGATCAGAGTAGTGATAAGAGAGGTGTCCGTCTCAACTGTTCCCATTGGGCTAAATGACATGAGTAGGCATTGCTTTTTATGTTGTCATTCATAAATATCGTACAGTTAGTTAGTTAAAACAGAAAATAAGTTATTTGTTTGTTTGTTCATGAATAGTTAATGTTAGTCTGATCTTCTCTTCAATCAGTGCTGCATTTGGTACTGAGAATTAGTTTACAAAATAATTCAGCACTATTTGTTTAATATTTCAATTCAGTTGCCCAATTTGTGGCCCTTCACTTACATTTTAAGTCAGTATGGCCCTCCTGAAAAAAATGTCTCCCATCCCTGCCCTAAGGGAACTTGGCAACATTCATTCATTTAACTAGTTGTTGCTGAATGGTTACAGTAATCAAAATAATAACAGGAAGTCATTTTTACCTAAGTGAAGAATCTGTCAATTTCAAAAATTCATATCTCCAACAGTTTTCACTTTTATGCAACCATGTTTGTGGGTAGTTTAATGTAGTTCTGTCACATCTACTAGTTATTTGGTCCTGCATAAAAAAAAACACAGGCCACAGGTCTCGCTAAATATAGCTTCAGAGCTGAAAAAACCCACTTTCCGAGTTATTTTGACTGTAGATTTCCCCAAGAAGGATTATTTTAATTTCCTTGAAACTTTAGTATGTGAAAGTGTACTTTTCACTGACTGAAATGTCTGTCTGATACCCATTAAGCTTGTTTTTCATTGGTTTCTGGAAATTTGCAAGATAAAGTTTGGTTTGTTGTAAAGGCAATGTCATCCTGTTCTGTATGCCAGGACACAATATTAATCTTACTTTCCTAGCTCAGTGCACATAGATTATTTCACAGTGTCAGACTTCTCTGAACTATTTTCTGACATAATCAACTAGTAGCATTGAAATTAATACAGAAAGTTTGGGATAATCCCACCTGAGACAGGTTTGGGTGGACACTGCAAAATGGATTGCAATATAACCAGAAGTATTAAAAAGTGCAGTCAGAATTTATTTCATCATTAAGCAGTTTGATGTTATAGTGAGATCACAGAGCCCTGCTCACTTGGAAAATCCTAGAGGCAGAAGCCAACTGTCAAGGGCAGGACTGATTTTTTTGTTCGGCTGAGTTGTTGATGTCAGAAATTAGTTCAGAGGGCTTGAAATTCTGAAATAGTATATGCGTATGGAACAGTGGGATTAATATTACGTCCAGACACACAGAACAGAATGACATCATCTAGTCTGCAACACACCAAGCCATTACAAGCCGTAACTTGAACATTTCCTGAACTCAATGAAAAACAGGCTCAATAGGTATCAGATAGACAGAAAACTGCAAAGTCAACACAGTACAAATGTCTACTGATAAAATAAAAACACTGAATGTAACTTGAAACTTTGCTAATTTCAAACAATCATAAACTAGTGGAGATATGAATTTTTGAAAATGAGCAATCCTTCTGGTAAAAAAAAGAAGACCTGTTATTAATTTGATATCTGTAACCATTCAGCAACAACTATTTAAGTGAATACATGTTGTCAAGTTTCCTTAGGGTCTCTTGGATGTTCAGGACAAATTTCAACCCAACCAAGTGAAATATCAGAGATCGCTGAGGCTTAGAATATACAAAAATCACAAAAATTACAACCTTTGGGTGAAACTCTGAGGGCCAAACTGCATAAATTCATAACTAAAAAGAATTTGGAATGCAGTTATAGGATTTTGTAAGGTCACCTGAATTTAATATAAGTTTCAACATGATTCTTTTGCAAGAAAATCCATGAGATTCACTGGGAAAAGTTCTGGATTTGAGTGAGTTGGCATGGAATGACCTGTATATAACACCCTTTAATAATGTATAGCAGCATAAAGAACCTGACCTGTTTCTGAGAAAGGCCTCGGGCTGCATCATTAAAAAGTGTTATGTACTTATTTGTGAGTGCCTATGACTTTTTTGTTATTTTATAATTATATTTCATTGTTTAAATATAAGTAAAATTAATTATTATAATGTTTTCTCCCATTGTTGTTCTGCTGGTTTTTTTAACTAACCTTTTAGGCTGTTAACATATCCGTAAATTAAAGGAAGACTGAGTCATTTTTGGAAATATGCCTACTTAGCTTACCCTTGGACTGGAAAAGCAGCTAGCCTAGCTTGTCCATAGGTGACAAATCCACCTGTCAAACCCTCTGAATTTTCCAGTCTCCCTGTTTCCAGTCTTTAAGCTAAGCTAAGTCAGCTTCATGTTTGCCATTCAGATATGAGAGTGACATTGATTCAGAACTGAGTAAGCATACTTACCAGAATGTTGACCTACTGATTTCCATCAGCAATAATTGCTTTTTTTGGCAACTGGAACAGCAGAACAAGCTTTAAACTCTTTACAATTATCACTGTATAAAGTTGTTATAGTGAATGTGTTAGCATTACACATGGTGTTGTGTTTCTGAATGCAAATCCAATAATCACTCTCCATCTGAAATATCTGGCTCATCAGCTGATAATAATTACAGTATGTCTACCAAAGTTAGCCAGTCTAGAGTTTTATCTCACTAAGAGCAGTACAGCAGCGGTGTGATGTGTGTTGGTGCCTGAATGCATGTTGTAGAATTCAGGGAGTATCACCGGCCAAAAAACCTTAAATATTTTGTTTTTGGCCTGTCTCCCAGCTCAGCCTTTAGTGATGCTCCCAGAGAAGGCAGCTGTGACAGAGGGGGAGGAGAAGACGATACAGTGTGACATCACGGCTTTCTATCCAGAGAAACTGACCGTTACATGGTACATCCAAAATGGCTCCCAAACTGTCCCTGCTGGTGTGAGCCAACTCTCCCGTGTCTGCACTGAAATGGCTATTCACAATCCAGATGGAACCTACAGTATTCGCAGTGGCATCACACTGCACTCCTCTGCAGTGAAGGGGGGAGATACACACATCATCTGCCAGGTGGAGCACCAGACCTACAGGGGGACATACAACAGATCTGTTACACTAACTGTTCAGGGTGGGACTTCATTTCTTCTTTCTTTTATTCTTTAAACTCTGATATATGTATTGTATGTTATATGGATCTCTCAAATCCTTTTCCCTTCAGCTCCATCACAGCCCCCTTACAGTGCTGTCACACTGATAGCTGTCACCAGTGTCATCAGCTTGTTACTGGTCTCCTCTCTTATTGGTGCCACTTTGCTTCTCTACAGGTATTTCTGTAAAGGTATGTCTTAATGTGAACAAAGTGCATGTTAATTTATTCAAACACAGGGTATACAGCTATTTTTTAACCAAGCTAAGATTAATGTTAATGTTATTACAGTTAGATCAACATATTGTGAGTTCTTTGAAAACTGCAACAGCTTAGTGTTAACTGTGCAGTTGATTAGCAGAAAAAGGCTGTCTATGAAAGGGAAAAGTTCACCCAAAAAGTAAAATCATTTTTGAATCCACTGTTCCTTTAACTGGGATTAAACACTGCTCCATAGTGGTCCAAAAATGGTACTACACTTCACTATATCTATTGAGTTTTTTTTACTTAACTATATTTCTGAAAGAAATCTTGTACTTTTAACTGCATTACATTCATATTATAAGAGTGTGAAGTTTATGTATATTGAACTGAACTTGTTAAACATGATGCAGTGTAAGAGCTTTAAACTAGTCAGCAGTACATGAAGCAAATAGCCTATCAAATATTAGGACAAAACCACACAAAGTATTTTAGTAAGGTTGTTTCACCATGAGCCCTCAGAAAAGCTTCAGTGTGGAACTCTACTGGAGGGATGGACAGCATTCTTCTAAGATATTACCACATGTGTTTGATGATGGTGGCACTTCATTTATTGAACACCTAACAGAACAAAGTTGGATTAAGATCTGTTGACTGTGAGGCCTTTGGTTTGTCATCTGTATAATATGTAACTCAAGTTTGACCCCAGAGAAGAGTAGACACTGTCCTCTCAAGAAAGAACACTTGGTTGCACTTTTGTAACTGTGCAACAACATGAATTCCCATCTCTCTCCACAGCTCCACCAAGTGTTTCCAACATCATCCAACCCAGCATCATATATGCTCAGGTGCCATTCAACCTCAAATGCACCATCCGAGGAGCAAGACAGAGGGAGCTCGAGGTGAAATGGTTTAGATTAGGAGGCGGTGCAGTCTCAGTGGTCCAGTCAGAATCCGTTTCGCTGTTGGTCAATGAGGATGTGAGTGAAAAGGCCTCTCTCCAATCGGACGGCAGACACCACACGTCTGTCCTGACATTGTGTCTGACTGTCACTGGCGACCTGACCAAATACCAGTGTGAGGTGCGGTGCAGGGGCAAGACCATCAGCAGAGAGACAACAGTCCGGGTAACAGGTAGGTAACTGTGGCTCTAAGAGCATCATGTTCATGTCACTGTATGATGTTTTCTGAAATGACTGATCTTACTCAGTCTGTGCGACTGAATAAAAATTTGGCCTGATAAAGATGTTTGAACAGCTGCTGGTCAGATTGATAGTTAATGTGTTATAGATATTCACGGTCCCCACAGTCAGACTCCTTATAAGTGTACTGACCCCCTGACCTTTTTGTCTCATGCCACCATCGCATCTGATTTGATTAACTCTTTGGTCCATGGTGAGGTGTTTGGAAAACGATCCATCAGATTTTGCTTTAATTTGCTGTGGATATTCATGATCCTCAGAAGAGGAATCCTTGTGTTTTAGTTTCATCACCAGGTGTATCTGTTGCTGCTGTGTTGGTGATGTTCCTGGAAGGTCATAATTAGTGGTTCCAGGACTATAATTGAAACTGACCAATCACCTTTTTGTGATGTCATAGCTTGACATTGCACATGGGAGAAGTTATCTTTTCAAACACGTTATTGTTGTGACAGGGTTTATTTAAAGCCAAACCATGTTTTCCTAAACCTAACCAAGTATTTTTGTTGCCTAAACCTAACTAAAAAGTGAGCAGTATAACAATATGCTTCAAACGAGCTACAAGCCTCTGTCTACTGAGTGAGAGTCCTGTACACAGTCCACTCAGCCACAATGACTTGCTCCAGATGTAGTTTTCAATGCTGTCAAATACATCATTCTCACACTAAGTTCACTTATCAATTTCATTTTCTTCTCAGTTTTTCTGTTGCTGTTTGGTTAGGTTTAGGGAACGAAAATACTTGTGTAGTGGACCTGCCTCAGCACTGTTGCATTCCACCACAAGGCCGTCTTAGGTACACTCAAACAAAACATGATTCCTCCCCACTTAACAGCTACAAACCTTCCCATCAGTATGCTGCAATTCAGAAGGGAGAGGTTTATCACGTCTGGGTGACGACAAACGAATTAGCCAGAGTTCAGATTAAAGTAAAAGTCTTTACTTAGCAAGGTTCGGTAGACAGGTGATTAGCCAGAGGAAGGCAAACAGAGACGGGGTCGAGGAAAACAAGCAGGATTCAAAAACCAAAAAAAAAAACACTCAAACACTGGGATTATCACTGGATCGCTTAGCATGGAGACAAAACACAAACTGGCAACGGACAGGGGAAACACAGGAACTATATATACAACAGAGGGAACATGTAATGGGGAACAGGTGAATGTAATCAGGGCGGGGGAAGACAATCATGGTGGAGGGAGAACCCACAAGGGCAGGGAGAGAGGATCTGAAACGACAGGAAAGGTAAATACTACAAAATAAAACAGGCAGTGGAAAACATAAACTACAACACAGAGCGAGACATGACATGGTTGCCCACTCTTGAAGTTTAACAACTCAAGATGATTTATAGTAAGAGGCCTGTTGAGATTATCTGGGGCCAAAAGCACAATTGACACCTCCACAGGATGGAGATGGGGCCTGTTCTACAGTTTGGGAATAATAAGACCTCACCGTTTGTTTAATGGCTGTAAACACCAACATGGATTGTACACTTCAGTGTAAATCTCTGTCTGCAACAGCCCAGACACAAACACATGGGACTTCTCAACTTTGAAGCTGGGCAGATAACAACACGGATCATAAATCTGCCTGCATACCAAGTCGAATGAACATTACATGCTTCTACCTTTGCAGCACCCTTTAAAAACAGTATGAAGTAACTGTTTCCTTCATTTGTCATTTTGCTCATCGCATTCAGTCAAAATTCTTGTTCAAGGTAAAGAAAATGGTCATGGTGGATGACATACATGCGTTTTCAGCACGTTAATCCGTGTTTTAATAATTTAAAGTTTCAAGAGTTATCGTCACAAACACTGAAAGGAGGAGACTCCTGAGGGATGAGACTCCTGATTGGTTGACCGTAGACACACCTTTTTCCTATGAACATAAGATCAACAGGAAACGCGTGTTTGTTTTGCCCTTTCTTCCCTTTCTTGTTTCTTGCCATTTTTGCTGTCTTTTTTTCTTCTTTTCTTTCTTTTCCTTACTTTTTCGTTTTGTCTTTTTATTTTTCTGATTGTCATACTCTCAATTGTTTTCATATACTTATTTTTACCTTTTTGTTTTGTGCGCACATTTTTATAGTTTATAATGTTACTACCAGTTTATACAACCTTGCGGTTTTTCCCGAAGACTCTGAAAGCACCAAATATTTTTAAGTTATCCGGCAAAGCCAATAACACCAGATTGATATTTTGCCATCATCCAGCTGAGAGGGAGACCCAAACAGACAGCCCGTCTGCCAGATCTCACGTCTACAATCACTGAACTGCATCTAGTGAAAACCGAACCGTGTGTTGAACCGTGTGTTGACCAAACCATGTGTTGAATCAGGGACAAAGCCACCCAGAGTCGCTGTGAAGAGGGTCTGTCCATTGCATTCCATTGCTGTGTGTCCTAACCGAGCTCTCAACTCCTGCCCAGCCTCCACAGTTTTTCAAAATAATATAATAATAATAACAATAATCTTATTGACAGTAATTCAATCTCAAAATTTCGCATTTTCCTTCAGTATTAGTTACTAGAATCGGTATTGAACAGATTATTTCCTCCACGATTCCCCATTCATCATTCAATTCACTATCATAATTTTGACTGCTTTGTCTACATATGGTAAATGTTCATTTCTGATAATCATTTAAGTCATTTGTAATAGTATTTACTCAGTTAATAAACATTTTCATTTAGACCCAGTCGTGGTTCTGTGTATTCCTTTGAAGCAGAGAATGGAGGTCAATTTAATCGAGAAGTCACACTTTAGATATTTGACTGATAACTTCAATTTCAATTTTTCTCTTCAGAGGTGGTGCCCCTAAAATGAGTGCAAAATCATTGAGATTCCACTACACTTGGTTAGGTTCAGGAAAAAATGGTTTGGGTTAAAATAGACCCTTTCACATCATTTAACTCATGTTACAAAGGAAAACTTCTCCCATGTGCATATTTTGCTGATCTTGCTCCCATGTCACAAATCCATGATATCCCCCTGTCATACTTTGTCATACTTGGACCTGAAATAATATTTTCAGCAGATGAGACATATTAAAGAATATGTTGTTATCGTTCTCCTGTGAATGATTCCTACATAATTTAACAGTACTTCTCTCTCACCTCCACACCTCCAGTGGAGCCATCTTTTCTCCAGATCACCAGCATCCCTCAGATCCCCAAGGTGGAGAGGCTGCTGGTTCTCTGCTGTCGAGTGGAGAACTTCTACCCTCCAGACGTGGACCTGGAGTGGTCCAGGAATGACGGAGAGGAGATCGGCACTGTCACACACTTTGGACCTTTCTCTGACCATAATCGCCTCTACAGCATGTGGAGTAAGGTCCAGCTTGTCATGGAGAGAGAGGACGAGAGAGCTGTCTACACCTGCCGCATTTACCACTCCAGCTTCTCTGCTCCAGGCTACAAAGATGTCCTGTACCACATTAATACACAAGGTAGCAGCACCAAGTGTTTTCTTAGTGCCTTTAGATAATCATTTAGAGTAAATCTCTGACTGCAATCACATTTTAAACAGAGTAATATATTGTTTTCTAAATGTCATCACCTACTGTATGAAAAAAACTTGTTGCCTTGAGACAAACATGACTTGTTGGTGGGGTTTCTTTACCTTGTGAGGGAGCTGAATTTGCATAATCACATGATCATTTGATCTTGCAGATCCATCTGATCAGGCTTCAAGCTATGCACTTGCGGCCGAACGACAGTGGTTTAACCAATTAGTGTCCTTTGAGGGACTGCCGGTAGCTACAGGTGTGGTTTAGGTTTGACAACCAGCAAGAGATGTGACCGTTCATTTGAAAACAACAATGGCGGCTCCTCAAGAGGTAGATGCTGCTGGAGAGTATATTTCATTGGAAGAATAACAATAAACAACACTGAAGGCTTTTGCTCGATGTAAAAGACGTTATCGCCCTTCTCTTGACTGAGTTCCACAACACTTTGGTTTACTAACCGGCTCCGCTGGTGGTAGCACTCTCTTACTGTTTATCTGATTAGTTGAAGATGTGTTTGAATTACCCATCCGTCTATCACCAACTAAGTATTTCTTGATAGTGTCTGCCCTTTTACAGTTTCTAAAGACAACTTCCCTGATGGCTGTGTATAACAAATCATACGACAAGCATTATTATGGATCCCACTGCTTTTCTTGCTAAGAACAGCCCTACTCTGACTCAGGGATTTGATGCCTTTGTTGGTCAGGTTGGTCAGGTTTAGGCATGAGGAGTCAAATTCGTGAGGATGTGGGTGAAAATATCAGATTAAGCCAGTCAGAGGCAGAGTAGGTCAGGTTTTAACAGGGAAAGCAGTGGGATCCATAATAATGCATCTGGCACATTAGGTAAGGGGTTTCTCCACATCTTCCAAACTTTGGATTGTCTTAATCCCTGTTAATGAAAAGGTAACAGCTGCTAGCTTGTTTAGCTTTGTATTGTTAGTGTTAGAGTAGCTCGCTATCTTTAGCATGTAGGTTGCTAGCTCAGATGTTGTAGAGTGCTGCAGAGATGTCTTGTTTGTAGGCTAACCCTATCGCCCTGGTTCCCTCTGTGGGATTTTTGGATTTGATTTCGATTATAGCTTAAAAAATAATCTCTGTGACAAACACAAGTTAATGATACTTTGAACACATTTTGTTCAGCAGGATAATCTTCACAGATGAACACCACCTTTGCGATGTTTGAAGCATAAATTAAATCTCTAGCAGGAAAAAGCTAATGTTAGGCTATAAACAGACGACATCACGGTCACATGACTTAAACGTCACCACCACTAAGCTCCTTACTACACACGTTTATCCAGTTTTCTATAAACTGATCAATGAACAGGTTGTAAAGTCAGAGTTAGAATAGTTTGTAACTAAAGTCGGCCAGTAAAGACAGACTAGTGAGTAGATGAGTCTGTTTTTAACACATTTCTGTAAAGCCTCACCCCTCTCTCCTTAATATGTCAAAATGAGCATGACTATTCATGCTAAAATGCTGCACATACACTAAGAACCTTTAACAAATTTAATGATACGTCCCCCCTTTGTGTTTGAACAGGAACTCCTCCTAATGTGAGGTTCATTGACTGTGAACCACTGTGTCCTCTGTTGAATGAAGAGTGTACACTGCACCTGTGCATCAAAGACTTCTGTCCTGAGGACGTGTCAGTGACTTGGACTAAAGATGGCGAGACGGTTTGCTCCGGCGTCTTCAACACTCCACCGAGCCTGAACATCAATGGCCTCTATTCCATGTTCAGTTTTCTCAAACTCACTCCCAACGAAGACGACCAGGCCTCCAAGTTCACATGCAGAGTGGTGCACAGCGCTCAGAGGGAGCCTGAGGAAAGGCTCTTCATACTGTCCAACCTGCACCTGAAAGATAGTCCTCAATGTATAAACTAAAAGAGTTAGTGTGGGACTGAACAGCTTCCATTATGAAAACTGATGCTACATGTCACTTTCTTAGCTTGCTTATTTATTTTGATCAGATATTTCCTGATTTAAATAATAATTAATTTAATTTTATATTGTGAAACAAACAAAAAAAATAATGCAACACAAGACAACATATTGAAGTAAATGATGCAAACAGACAGCAAACAGAACAACACAAAACAAATGTGGGAACATACAAGTAGTCTGCCAAGATGTCAGGGCTCTCACCTCCTCATTGTCATCAGTGATCAGGCCGATAATGGTCGTGTCATCAGCAAACTTGATGGAGTTGTTTGAGCTGTGGGAGTGTGGTGGAGTGAAAGTTGCTCCAACACACACTATGGGAAGCACCAAGATTTAGTGTAAAAGCAAATTTGCAATAGTTTACACACAGCATTTTAAAAAAGCTGGGAGAATAAAATGTAAAAATGCTGTTGTCTCCCTCTGACCACAAACAACACAAAGACATAAAAGGCTTTCTGCTTTGTCTTTTCAAATTTTTAATTCTACTTATCAAACAATCTGAATACTTTGTTAAACTGTGTCATCCATTTAATTCTGTATAAAAAACAACAAGCGATACGTTGATGAAGGTTCTCAGTCATCCAGGTCATGGTAAATCTAAGTGCTGTATCATGGGCAACTGGACTCAGAGCTCACACGTGTCCTTAACGACTCTGTAAGGACACTCCCACACAGAGTTTAAAAGCCTGCAACTCTCCTCCAGTTAGTGAGAACTGAAGAAGCCTCTTGGATGAGAGGTGAAACATCTTCAAGAAACTATAACAAGTCCAGTTGCCTACGATACAGCACTTAGTACAACAAGAAACACATACATGAGAAAATGTGCTCACATTGTTTTTGAAAAGGAAGAAGACTATGTGGAATAAAAAAGGTGCTATCTCTGGTTCTGCTGGATTGAGTTTGTTCATTTGTTTTTAAACTTTCTGTGAGTCCAACAGTGTTATAGGAGTATATTGCAGACCAGCGGACTGCTTTAAAAACCTGGTGCCTACATTACCCACAATGCAATGTAGTCACTGAGTGACATCACTGGAGGCAACAGGTTACATGCAGCTTCCTCTGGAGTCACAGAAGGCTTTAAACTACTTTCTCACATGTACAGTAGACCTCCAAGACCAGTGAACACACTTTAATGTGTGAAATTGGTGAAGTTGCCCTTTGACAAGATTCAATCCCTTAAAGGAGCACTCTGTAATTATGGTGAAGAAATTTCAATCAGAAGAGAAAGATCCTCATTGACTGACATTTTTCTTCCTTAAACTAAATAAACGAACTCTCTTTGTTTTCATGATGAATAAACTGAATAAACAAACTGACCTTAAAGGACAAAACAATTTATACTACTTTACTTTGTTTAAATGTGGCGGACCCTGCCACCTTTCTAGCTTCAAGCTGTTTTTCTACCTATTTTCCTCTGAAAACAGCTTGTTTATTCAGTTGTGATGTGTTTTATTTCAACACTTGTAATGAGTGGCCATGACTGTAATGTACTTTTGAGTCCTAAATAGAGCTGCTATCTTAAAGTTCATCTTGAATACTTTTCAATGGTTCAGTTAATCAACTGATTTCAATTAACAACTGAGACTCCAGCCTCCACAATGTCAGCATGGAATTATGAGACAGACGATTAAATGATAACAAAAGCTCAGTTAAAAAATCTGCCTTTATTCTTTTACAGTATTTGTATGGCTTCAGTGTACAGCATTGAACATTTCAATCTGCCTTTGCATTTGATAATTTGCAGAATACATTTCATATTAGCAGTGCTCAAAAGCTCATTCCTTGCCAATACATTTCCTTTTTTGTTTGAGTTTATAAAGGAATAAACGTATACTCAAAAAAGAAACGGAAACTGCTGAAGCCCTACGGAGAACTTACGACCTGCTTATCACATACGAACTGTAGTAAATCACTTTGGCTGACAAGGCATTTGGTCAGTGTATCATATAAACCTGGTCTGATTAATATTCTTCAGTATGACCGTTCAATTAACACTGACATTCATTACAAAACACAGCTTATTTTTTGATTAAAAACACAACATTCTTAACAAGTAAATTCATCATAAATATGAAAGCTATCCCATACTATTTGGAGTCACATGATGCAGAAAATACAATAATCACCAATATAAAGTCCAAACAAATATTCGATTGTATCTTGTGTGTTCAGTGCAGTTCTGTCACTTAAAGACTTATTTTACAATCTGAAACAGTCACATCTCAAAGACACCTTTACATTGAACATCTTGGTCCATAAATATTTGGCAGAAACTTCAGCTGACTTTGAGTCACATTGCAGGAATCTATCATGTTTGTGAGCAATAGTTAACTACACATACATACATCACATTACTGTCAATATATTGAAATGTCTGACAGACATAAGGCATTGGAAGGCATAGCAGCAAACTCTAAGAGCTTCTTACTGTACATTGTTCAAAAACCGCTTCATTAATACTTAAATTCGTAGAACATTCATATTTTTAAGCATTGTAAAAAGTAAAGCAATTTGTTCTGTTGTTCTAATATCTGTTGTAGTTGCTGCTGTAGTCAATACATTGAAATTGTTAAGAGCACATAAAAATAAAAATGTATCTCATTTACAATTCACATACATTTACACAAACAACAAATGGAATGTTTTTGTTCATGGTGTGTTTTTGTGCTTCATTATAAGATATGTGATTATCCTTGGATGCCCAATTAATGAGCGGCTGCTAATGACTGGTACAAAATCACTACAGTAAATACCTGAAGCAGCTGTTATGGCACCGCTGAACCAAGCCCCATTTTAATTTCATTAAAACCAGTTAAGGAAACTTAACTCCTGCCAAAAGTTGGAACTGTGGGTACATTCTGACAGTAGGCAAATATGGTTGGAGTTAATGTAGAAATAGAAGTTTGTGGAGCATAAAGTGGAATCAGAGATAGAGTTCCTGATCAGCTGAAGTCTCGGTTGGTGAGGATCATCGGGGCCACCAGGGTCCAGATGTACAGGGCCAAACACACCCAGCTGGAGGTGATCTTCACCCACACTGCAGGCCATTTGCTGGTTATAGTGTAGTCTGCATCAGGGCTGTCAGGAACACAACAAAAAGTCTTGCAGTCATCAACATTTATCTACTCAATGTTCAACGTGAAACAAACATCTTTGAAACAACATTATGTAATGTTTTGACCTTAAACTACCAGCTTCAGAGTCAAATTGCTGGTACAGTGTCTTGTAGCAGGGTGAATGATGTCTCTGTCACTTGTTTCTGCACTATGTAACTTCAGTTAGAGGGTAGGATCACAGTGTTACATACATGTTTACTTAAACACACAAGTTTTATTGCTTTATTGTATACGTTTAGTTTATTTAGACAGTCTAAAGTGCAGCCTGGCAGTCCTTTTAGGTCATGTCCTAGTCCATTTTGCTAGTAAAATGGCAGATAATCTGGGCACACGGCGCAAAGAGGCGGTATTTAGACTATGAAATAGTCATGGGTGTGTTTTGGGTGGAACATAAATCAAACCAGTCCGAGTGTTGTCTCCCCTTCCCTTTAAGAGCCAGATGTGCCAGGGCCTGGTACATATTAAGAAGTGGCACTATTCGCTGGGGGACAGGGATGTGATCCTCTGCTGCTGGACCCTCTGCCTTGACATTTCACAGTCATCTGTCACATCAACAACTCTGTTTGACTCCATATGAAAAAATAAACTGATATTAAACTAAGGAGGAGGAGGAGGAGCGCTGTTGTGTCCCTCTGTGTGTGCTTGGATCTCAGTCTGTGGATCAGGCAGGACGGGTCATAAAAAGTATCATCCCGATCAATAACGGTGGTATGAGAGGGGAGAAATATGTCTTCAATGAGGAAAATATTAATGACATTACCTGCAGCGATCCTCCAGCAGAAAGCATATGTGTATCTGTACATTAACATGCGCATTTTACGCACGAGGAACATCTGATAAACTTCACTGATTGATTAAAACTCCTGACTCGGTTCCTTTGGAGAGTTTATAACTACAGCTTTTAGTTTTGTTGATTAAATGTGCCACGATATTTGTTACAGTGACATGTTTAAAATAACTGAAAGCAGCCTCTCTAATGATAAAATCAGAGTGTATGAATAGTGTGATCCGGTGTCATGCGTCCTTTAAATAGCAGGTTTGCACTTTTGACTTTAGCCCAGCTTTTTGTTGGTCTATGGCGCTGTTGCTTTGTGCTGCCTCCAGATAGCAATCTGCCATCAGTGCGCCTGACCACACCTCACTTTAAGACAAACATGCCCAGGGGCGCACAGGTGGGTGCAAGTACTATTTACACAACATGGGCGTTGGGCGTGAAAATGACAACTGCATCAATCTGACATATCTAGTATATAGTATATTTATTTATTTATTATAGCACAAGTTTGATGAGCAGGGACAGCTAAATGAAGCAGTTTACTTCAAAATGTTTTTCATTGACCACATTTGTATGCAGTCATGTCCAGGGTTTGGAAAGGACAGTTTTCAAGTTCAATTTCAAGTTTAAATTGTGTTACAACAAGGTAAATACTCTGCCTTTTCATAGCATCGGTAAACACTTACACACTTAACACATAGCAGTTTCAACACAGATGAAAATTCTGTTTCTTACTGCATTGAAATGACTTCACTGGGAAAATAATTGAGCAAAGGAGCACGACTAGAGAAGTGCTTTTTGAAGCCAGGAACACTTCACGTGTTATGAGAGTGTAGTGTACGTCAGGTGGAATAAAGCCCCTTCGCCCACAGAGTGAATGACAGGACTGTACTGTATGCATGCAACTTGTTACATATATGTCACATTATGTAACGAGGTGCACAAGAAATGATGATGAATGCTCCATACAGCTCAGTTATTTTAGCAATTCGTCCATTTAATCTAACATTTTAGGAAATGACCTCTGTGTCCAACATGGTCACTCTGCCTGAACACAACACATCAGTCTGCATTTAATGCTGTGTCTGTTGTTAGGGGCAGAAACAGGTTTATTTTTTGTCACAGTACTGACCTGTACCAGTTGGTGAGGGTCATCATTATGTACAGAGAGGCCAGGAAGAGCATGAAGTGGAAGAAGGAGTAGCTGTACTGGACCATGTCCCGCTCATTGTCCTCCACTCGCCTGGGTCCTGTGGACTCCTCTGACAGGTCAGGGCTGCTGCCGCTCTCAGCCAGGATGGCCGAGTCTTTGGAGGCCATGGTCAGCTTGTTCACCTGGCAGTTGTTGGATGAACGAATACTGCAGGCAAACAGATATAAAATGTTACTGTATGTCCAGAACAAGATATTAGAAAACAAACAAGAGACAACAGAAAAGACAGCTACATATCCCATACTGAGTAACCTGAAATCTTTCCAATAAACTGAACTTTACAATGGAGCTTTTAATCACATCACATGTTTCTCAGCAGTTTGCCAAGTCCACATGGAGCAGTAGATGTTTTTCAAAGTCTGTCCAAGCACTGTTAAATATTTTTTGTGGCATACTCTGGCATAAATGGACCTTGATGTGAGACTGAACTTTGAAACGTAGTTGACATTTCTTAATGTTCACATTTGACTGTGATAAATGAGTCTGTTAGATAACTTTGTTTATTACATGCTTGCATGTGATGTGTCAGTGCTGAGTTGAGCTGAGCTGTGAAATGCAGGTCCTGTGACAAAAACATTTTTCCCACAGACAGCTCACACTAATTGAATTATCTCAGTTGAACAACTGAGTTCATTATGCAAAAGAAGTGTATCATCCACACATCTCTTTCTTTGCTCTATAAAAATGTGTGTGAGTCACAGTGACTGAGCAACAATGAGACTGTTAGCTGCAGGGAGACCAATCAATAATCAATTCAAAATGATCTGATTCTGCCTTCTTGATTCACGACTTAACCAGAACCAACACTTGCCAACATTATTATCATGTAAGTGTTTCTACACCTTGTAGTTGACATGAAGTTTGTGAATGAAGACTGACCATGAGATGGTTTGTTAGTAGTGGCAGCAGCAGTGATCCTACCTTGAGTAGAGGATGCACAGGACAAATATAGCGAGCCCCACAATGCTCTGGGCATCCCACCACTGCAGGTGCGGGGACGTCAGGACAGGTTCCTCTGTGCCAATGATCACCACAGCTGTCTGGTTCTCTATCTCCAGAGGGGTCAGAGTGGGGGATGTGATCTGCTGGAAGATACTCAGTAGGCTGGGATTACATGCTCGGTCTGAGGGGTGGAGAGAAACCAAAGCACATTGTTTGAATGTACAGCTTAGTCTGTGAGAAGAAAATGTAAGACCTGCAGACATGCTCCAGACTTTCACATGCCTTCAATACATGCTTGTGGGAAAAAAATGTGTATAAGCACAGGACATGAGGTTCATGAATGTATTGTGAAAATTACACTTAAACCATACCCAATGAATAGTAATGCTTCGCTTGTGGATACGTTACACATTTGATGGAGCATAGCATAACTAACAAAAACAGTGACTCTGACTTCTATGACATGAAAACGAAGCTTTTGTTTAAATGAAAGCAACAATGTATAGAAACAATGGCAAAGACTGAAATATTGTTTCTTGTCTGGGGCTAAAGTTGACTATCATTTCTGCAATTCATAACTGCCATCACTGTGATTACAGCATTTTTTAAGAAACCAGCAGACATTCTCACCAGGCTCATTGGTCATGGCAGACCAAGTCAGAAACATGGTGTACAGGGTGATGATGGAGGACTGTAGAAGACCTGAACGTGGCTGAGACTCCTGGGGACATACACAGATAAAGAAGTAGTCTTTAAAATCACAACATCAAATTCTCCACAATAACATGATAAAAACTCCATTCATTGATGAAGACTGTAAGATGTGGCTAACAATGTGGAAAAGCAGGTGAGTGGACCTTGAGTTAAGGTTATTTTCATGACTTTCTATCCTGTACCTGCACTTTATGCCACACAGAGACAATAGAGGCCAACATGCAGAACAACATGTTGAAGCTGATGAAGAACTTGTTGATGAAGCATCCATCAGGCTTGGTGTAAAAGACGAAGAAGAGCACGACAGCAATAAATGACAGGATGTAGTTGAGGATTGTGACCCCGAGCAAAGCTGAAAACAGAAGGTAGAGAAGGTAAATATATGAGAAAAGAAGAGCCTAAAACATTCATATAAAATATCAACATATAGTATTTCAGATTTTAAATGCTCATTCCTTTTGCCCACAGTTCTCGAAAGTTTTTATCAGCTGTGAGCAGTGTTTACATATTTTTTTGTTTATGGCACGGTCGAAGAGTAGTATAGTATCCATCAACAGCACATTCAAGTGTATTTCATTTTTTTAAATTTAAAGTGTGAAGACAGTGCACACTCAAAACACAGTTAGAAGTTGAATGCAGCATGACACAGCTTGACTTGCTGACCTGCATACCAGCCCTTGGGGTTGCCAGTCTCCATCTTTTCTACCCAGGACTCATTCCAAGAGTGGGCAAAGTCCACCAGCAGCACCAGCTGGATCAGAATGAAAAAGAAAGCTCCACCGGAGCCCACGATAAACCACGCTGCAACAACAGAGACTCTCATCACTCACTCTCATCTAACTATCTGTCATCTATTATCACAACTCTGTATATGTTGAATGTCATGATCTGAGGTCCCAAAAGTTTAAAATATAAAGTTCTTACTGTAAGTAAAGGGCCCATCTGGAATGTAAAAGGCACCGACTGTCACTGCCACCAAGGCAGCAAACTTAAAGAACCAAAATCTGCAAACAAATGATTCATGACTGATTATACAGTAGAATGTACGTAAACATACATGTAATACATTACAGAGTTGTATCAACCGACTAACATCATACATATACACAAAACAAAACAACAATATATTGACAATAATACTTCACCATCCCAACCCCATCAACCCAGACCACAACATGTACAACAACACTGGAAATAAGCCAGTGCTCTGGGACAAAAACAAAAGCACTAGCACAAACAGACTAAAGAAAATGACAGCTTGAGTTTACACATCACAGGCTATGGGCTACACTGCCTAGAAGAGAACCGATCATATTGCATAGAGGAGTAAATGTACATAAAGGGAATCGTGACTGAGGGGACAATCTTTTTTTGCTGCTGGTCATTACATTTAAGAAACTTCAGGACATCAGTGTGGAGACAGCTAATGTGACAGGCTTTTATTTTTAACAGTTCATCAACTAAATGGTTGATCAAATAATTACAAATATGATCAATATTGTAGATAAGTAATGAAAAAAAAATGCTGTAAGTAAATAATCTGAAGACATTAAAGGTGAGTGCAGGACAAAGGCCATGTGCTAAATGACATGTTGTATAACTGTTGCAACACCTGTGACCTAGTGCTGGAGAGAAAGCCAAAGTTCTGTCTGTTTCACCAGGCTGAAGCTCCACAGATAAATGAAGGTTAGAAAAATACATTGAGGGAATTTGCCTTGTTTTTGTTTGTTTTTTTATGTTAATCTTGTCTCAAGTTCTGGTTACTGGAGCCATGAGTACTTTTATAATTCTTTTTAACGTTTGTCTATGCCAGTGTTGTTGTAAAATGTGTGTCAAGATGGTTGCCTTTGTCTTCTACTGCAAACTAAATCTACTTACAAATAAGAGAACCTGAACTTAACCTAAACAGTGTGAACAACACCCACCCTCCACTGCAGTGTGTTGGTAATAAAGTGTGTGTGCTGCTGGTGTTGCTGCAGTGCTTACCCATTGTGAATGGCAGCACGAGGGTCTCTGCTGGTCTTGATATTAGTCATCAACATGGAGAAACCAAGGAACCACATACTCATGCCAAAGCAGATGCGGTACACTGCCTTGTATCCCACGAACATTTCACAGTTGACATCAGCCTGCAGGCCAGGGATAGAGGAGCCAGCCCCGTCTTCACAGAAGCCTGGGATCTACAGCAAATCACAGGAAGTCACTTTTTAATTTTCCAAATCATCTATGTACAGGGTTGTATGAGCAGTTACTTGCACATTCAGATTCACATTAATAAGAAGAAATATAATCAAAAAATAAATATTACTACTGTATCAATGTGTATATTAAAATTTAAGATTGGTCTAAATATCATCAGATTTGGAAACTTTCAGATACTAACTTCAGCATCAACCTAAAAAAGTAAATATAAAATAAAGTAAAGCTGTCACTATGGGTCGTTTATCTGCATTGGCAGCTTCAGCAGAATTCAACCTGTGTATGTAGCGTTAGCTGACACTAGCTGCGCTAACATCTGTGTAATCTCAGTGACAGTCATCATACAAATGCTGTATAGAGTGGTGTAGGGATGATGTATGTTTGTAGGCTAACCCTGAAGTTAGCCTCGCCCTGGTTCCCTCTGTGGGATTTTTGAATTTGATTTTGGATTATTGCAGAAAATAATCTCTGTGACAAACACAAATTACTGATACTTTAAATACATTTTGTTCAGCAAGAAAATCTTCACAGATGAACACCATGTTTGTAATTTTTGAAGCATAAATGAAATCTCTAGCAGTAAAAAGCTAATGTTAGGCTATAAACAGACGACATCATGGTCCCATGACTTAAACGTCACCACCACTAAGCTTCTTACTACACAATTACTATACAGGTTTTCTATAAACTGATCAATGAACAGGTTGTAAAGTCAGAGTTAGAATAGTTTGTAACTAAAGTGGGCCTGTAAAGACGGACTAGTGAGTTGATGAGTCTCCGTGTTCGCTCAGATGACGTTTAATGTCCCGACAACCTCTGTAGTCTCATTTAGACGCTTGTTAGCAACCGCTAACCGTTTTTAACACACAGAGGAGCATTATAATGAAACTGTGGGACATTTAATGATAGATTTTATGCTGTAGAACAAAACATACATACATCTTCAGCCTGTGGTAACCACAGACCTTATTTCAGACATTTAACAGAAAACCAATTAAAATAACTCTTAGACTAACTGATTTCTGGGGTTATAGACTACACCACTGTATTTGACAGAAATAGTGTTAATGTATTTCCTTGGTCCACTCATACCCTTTTTAGCTGTTGATCAACACCTGGTGACAGCATGATGCAGGCGACGATGGTCCATAGCAGTAAGATGAAGGCGTAGATGATCCTGGTGACTGTGGAGTTCCTGGTACTTGGACAGCAGTTGCACATCAGACAGGTTGCACTGCTGCACAGGCACGGCGCCTGGAGACAAACAAAGTCACGCTTTATAGCATCAATCTGTTAAAGGAGAAACATCTATGCTGTTTATCCCTCCAGAAGGATTTACAGAGACTTGGAGATTCTATGACAGGGAGCACTGAGGCTGTTCTGGGGACTCCTGATGGGCCATGAAACTGTACCTTTCTTTAAGTTGTCATCCATTTGGGAACACAAATTTACTTTTAATTGTTTTAATCTCTCACTCAAATGTCAGTTCAACTGCTTTTGCCACTTAAACATCAACTGACATTTCAGTTCATTTCAGTGGTCACTTACATTTGACACTTGAAACCCTTTCAGATATCAGCTCCTCTTTTTCAAAGAATAACAGAACTTCTTCAGCTCGTCTAACTCACATGACTTTCTCTGCTCATTTTAGATCAACTGCTTTCAGTACTCCCACTTCAGCTGACACAAGTGAGATTGTCACACACTTAATGCACTTGAAATGGTACTAATTTATGTCAGGACTTCCATTTCAACCAATGCTCTCAGCTTAATTCAAAACCTGCAATTCCTTTCATTTTTCAGCTTCCACTGAAGCATCAACTCCTTTCAGCACTTGCATTTCAACTGAAACTTCAACTTATTTTCTTTACAGCACTTTCCATTTTTTAACTGCTCATTGACTGCAACTACAACTTCAAATGTTTCGGTATTTCAGTCATTTTAAACATTTCAACTGCAAAAGCTCACCAACAAGAATGTGTTTTAATTAAATTCGGTTTTGGCAGTGTTCTTTCTTTTTTCGTTACAATAACCAAATGTTATCATCTTGTGAATGATGATATGAGGAGTGAGAAAAAAGTCAGAACACAATAAAATGTTCCAATGACATTCCTGGTTATTAGCAGGAGGCTGAGGCTAATAGCTTTTATCTGCTTCTTTATGTGGTAAAACAGATTGGACATGATAAATTATAAATACATCTGAAAGTCATCTGCTGAGGCAGTATCATCTGATGATCACTGACTTGTGCTCTATGTCTCAACTAAAGGCTTGAGTGAATCTGTTATTTAGCCTAATACAAAATTAAAATAGGTTTGGATTTTGAATTGGTGGTGCAAAACATATAATCTGAGGACATCACCTCTGACTTTAGAAAATAGTTATGGCCATGTTTTCTGACTTTTTAAAACTAGCGTTTTAATAAAGAGCCCAAGAAAGCATTCACACTGACACAATCCTGGCACATTCCAAAGTGGGCGTACCACTACTATAGCCTTGGGCTTGCTCACCCTGCTATGGAGTAAAAGAGTTTTCAGTGTCATCCAATGAAAATCGACTTAACACTGGGTAAAAGGTAGTAGTGCTACATCAATGGAGCTGAATTAAACAGAGGTGTCATGCAGCATTCTCTGAAGTTTACAGCAGCTGCCTGTTCCAACACAGGGCTAGTAGAATTGCAGTGTGAAACATATAGCCCTGGGCTAGGGATGGACTGGGCTAGGAACATGCAGTGTGAAAAGCCCTGTAGTGAGATTTTCTGATCAATAATAATCAGTAATGTGGCTATAATGACTAAATAGGTAATTGGCAAGTATTAGAAGAGGTAGAGCAGTCTGGTAAGTTCAGAAAATGACATCACTTTACTGTCATACGGCCCTCAAAAACCAGGAAAAGAAGACATTAATGTCATATCACCATATAATGATATCCACAATCTAAGACCACATATAGTCTCATATCACGATAATGAAACTTGATATTTTGTCCAGGCCTGAACAATGACAAAGCATGAGCACAGCATGGCTAAACACTACACAACAGCTGGTATATAAAATATTTTTTACTGATGCAGAAATGTATGTAGAAACAGCAGGTTAATAGTCTGATAGTTTCATTTGTGGTCAGTTGAGCAACACAAAATGATGATTCCTTTAATCCATAAAAAAGCTATTAACTTAGGTATGAATTTTGCCTTTAAATTTAAAGAAATAAATTCCATACCAGTCAGTTTAGTCATTCCAAACTATTTCCAAACATTGTACCCTTATACACTGTGTTTGAAAAGAGGTGTTTTTAAAGACACAGACATCTATCCATCCACTGGACCTGTGATAGAGCTGCTAAGCTACAGAAGACTTTGCCCACACTGTATTTTACTAATAATACCCTGAATAAGATTAGGCTTCGGATTCCCAGAAGATGATGTTAGTAGGATCAATTCATTGTTGTTACAGGTCATTTAATGGGATTTGTTGACAACAAGAAAAATGTAGAACATTGCGAGTCTCATTCTTCAAAAGCTGTCTGAGACGTGTATTTCCTTTACTTCCTTACTCTTGTTGTCCCGTTGAAGCTGCTTGCACATCCTTGTGTTCTCTGTCTCTACAATGTTGATGGTCCTAATACAATGGTTTGTATATTGGCCAAAACTGACACAAGTGGAAAGTACAGAATTTCCCTTTAAGTTGCAAATACTACTGATTTTGATCTGGAAGTAGCACACAACCACAGAAGAACATGTATTGTAAAACTGAGGGTATATCTGAGACAGATGGTGTTTCCCTTTATAAAGGACTATCAATAGCAAGAAAGATTCACTTCAATAATAAAAGGCTTGGCTCACTGACCTGCTTAAGTAGTCTGTGTATCTGCTTTAGTCTCTCTCCTACACTGAGCAGGTCAAGAGATAAGGAAGCCGGAAGATTGTAAACAAGTTAATACCCCTGCCAGCCAGACAAGGTCGACTTAATACAACTGCAGACTGGGCCATTGTAATGTGTGCCAGAAAACATGCAGGCAGCACATGACCAGCCATGAACCAAAATAAACTCTGGAAATGTGTTTGTAAGTGTAAAATTGACAGAAGCATGTCTACATTTTTGTTAAGCATCACAGAGCTTTGACATTCCTCTACGGCAAAGAACAAACAGGAGAAAGATAAGAGCTGGAATGATTTTTAAATTCATAAATATATTCATAATCTAGTTATTGTTTAATGTATTCATCACTTTAAAATTCCAAATAGGCCTAAAAAGTCACAGCTTTAGAAATGTAATGTGTGTTTCTTTTCTCTATTTCAAATTTATCATGAATTGCATACCTGTAATATGTGATTATTGGATAGCTTGTGATGTATATACATTTAACATTAAAAAGGAAGTAGTTGAACTCATAGAATATGAATTTGTGCTGCCTGGCACGTGAAGCTATCTATCCTTATACACGATGTTCCAGTGTTAGGCCTATATGTCCTAATCCTTATCATTACTCTGACACAGATCCTCTCCAGACTTCATACTAAACTGTTATATGCTGTTCTGTTCTCTTGCCAATCATAATTGCATGCTGTTATCATCGTCTTCATCCATATGTTGACAATATTCCTGAATATGGCGCTTGTTGTGGTCTTACAACCAGGCAACAAAGCAGAGATAATCCAATTAATCACGTGTAAGCAGAAGACCAACTGTGTTATCATTAACTCTTTGCGTTGTGCTGCAAGTTCAAGTTTCCTCACGTTAAACATGTTTTTAAAATAGATACTTTAGCAGGATAGCTAGCTACAGGCTACTGTTACCTGGTTATATTTTATCTCTATCTAAAAGTGGGTAAAATACAAAAGCGTGGTTAAAACGCGAGATACTTGATTTGAGTTCGGCTCTCAGTTCTTGCCCTAAGAACACAAACTGTCGGAGGGACGACAAATAAAATGTAAAAACTCAATAACATGAATTTAATGGAAGTAACCTAAACCTGCTGCTTTCTGAATAAGTGACCAGTAAAACCGAGTCGCGAGCTCAAGTGCGAACTTCTTTCATCTTAGCGCGGAGAGGAGGACTTGGTATTTAAATATGACTAAATATTTGAATGGAGTTTGGCCTTACGTGCACTCCACATGTAGCCTACCTGTTGCTTTTTACTCTTCGTGACGTCCTCGTATCTTACATTCAAGATGAAGACCAGAAGACCAGTGTGGTAGTTACTAACACAGTTTATATTCGCATTATCAGAACTCACCCAGCTTGCGATGGAAAAGGCCCCCAGAACAGCTCCCATGGCTGTTTGGTTTGCGGACAGGAGCGGACAGTCTGTGGGCTGAATGCGTGTTCTTCGTCCCGTTACTTCTTCTCTGACCCTCCAGTCTGGATTCCACACAAACCAGGCAAACAAGCTGTGAGGCAGCTGCACAGGACAGGCGAACAGTTAAAATAGCCCCTGTCTAACGTTAATCCTCAATATTAAAGCTCGGTGTCTGGCTCGTGAGATATAGTTATGATTTTTTTTTCCGCTCTGTGCGTCTGTGAGCGTCAAGCTCGGTGACGTCATTACGACGTTGAACTGTTGTGCACTGTCATGTACACAGTGCGCCATGTGAACTCTTATGTAACCAATTTATAAACTTTATCATTAATTCACTCTTGTTTACTTTTTATTCTACTTAACATTACATATTTAAAGTTACTATTATAGTTAAAATACTGTAATATTTAATTTTACACACACTAACTTTATGTAGGCTTCTCTGCGGTGATAGATAGATAGATAGATAGATAGATAGATAGATAGATAGATAGATAGATAGATAGATAGATAGATAGAGACCAAGATAAATCATTTCAGAACTTTTTCCACCTTTAATGTGACCTATAACCTGTATAACTCAATTGAAAAACAAACTGAAATCTTTTAGGGGGAAAAATAAAAAACTAAAATAATGTGGTTGCATAAGTGTGCACACCCTCTTACAGTACCAAGAACTGGACATCCCCCCAAAATTGATGAAAAGACGAGAAGAAAACTGGTCTGGGAGGCTGCCAAGAGGCCTAAAGCAACATTATAAGAGAAGTACTGGCTGTGTAGCACATGTGACAACAATCTCCCATATTCTTCATATGTATATCTTCATAAATTTGTTTGTTTTGGAGTGGGCGTTGTAAAGTCTGATGGCACTAGGTAGGAATGATTTCCTGTGCCGTTCCTTTAGGCAGTGGGGTTGAAGGAGTCTATTGCTGAAGCTGCTCTTAAGCTTGTCCAGAGTTTTGTGGAGGGGGTGAGAGACATTGTTCATGATAGCCAGCAGTTCTGCCAGCATCCTGTCCTCCACCACCTCCTCCAGAGTGACAAGCTTAGAGCCAACAACAGACTCTGCCTTTTTGATAAAGCAAAAAGGCAGGCTAATATAGTAGTAGACAACGATTATCTTAATTATTATAATTTTTAATCTTATGTTTTTGTACCAATCACACACAAAAGCTTTGACAGAACTACTTGAAGACCAAAGAAGAGCAAGGAGTCCTGACTGTCATGGACTTTCCTCCATGCTAGGTTGAGTGCATGCTATCACTGAAGTCAATGGGGGAATTCCAAACTATTTAGATATTCTAAAATTAATTAATTTTTTTTTAAAGATTAAACTTTTCACTCATATTGTTTGGTCTTATTTTATCATGTGTAATAAAAAAAGATTAGTATTTTCAGTTGGATCAGACTTTCTGATCCGACTATGTGTTCAGTTACTATTCTTATATATTTAATACATGGTAATTTAATAAATAATCATAGTGCAGTAGAAGTACAATAATGTCCTCTTAAATGTAGTGGAGAGGAAGTAAAAAGCAGGATATAACAGCAAAGTCAAGTAAAGTTTATACTAAGAGTGAATAAGCACTAGACATCAATTAGACCATACCGTTCACCTTCTGCATGTTAACTTGAAACAAATGAAAGTTGAGCATCTGAATTTTAACCATGTAGTCACTGTTTCATTTCACTGTGCTGAAATATAGAGCACACAATATCTGTCACAGACAGACTTGTTCCTCTTAAACTCCAAAACATGCAGGCACATTGGGATCTCTAAAGTTACCACAGATCCACATGTGATTGTCTAAGAAGAGTACTCAAATGCAATCCTGATTCCAAAAAAGTTGGGATGCTGTGTGAAACATAAATAAAAGTTAATGTGATAATTTATGTATCCTTTGTGACATGTATTCTATTGAAAACTGTACACAGACAATATATGTAATGTTTCACCTCATCAACATCATTGATTTTTATAAATATATTCTTATTATGAATTTGATGCAGCAACACATTTGAAACAAGTTGGGACAGGAGCAACAAAAGACTGTTAAAGTTGTGGAATGCTCCAAAAACACCTGTTTGGAACATTCCACAGGTAAACAGGTTCATTGGTAACAGGTGGCAGAATCATGATTGGGTATGAAAGGAGCATCCTCGAATGGCTCAGTCGACCACAAACAAAGATGGACCGAGGTTCACTGCTTTGTGAACACATGATTGTGTAAAGGAGATTACTACCTGCACTCAGGTACACTTTCTAATACTGCTGTCCGATCATTTGCAATAATTGCGCTCTGTTTGTGTATTGTGATATGTGAAGATGTCCACCGGTGTGTTTATTAATCTTATTCAACCACTGGGTGGAGACAAATACTCATCATTGTTTCATTGTTTGCCAGTTCGACTAACACTCATTTTCATTTATAAAATTTGACTGAAATGTGTTTTTGAGGACACTGTTTATAGACCCTATTATTACATTCAATGGATAAATACAAAACTCAACTTTCAAACAAATTGGACATTTAAGAGTCATATTGAAAACATTCTTATTCAGACTAATAGTTTAAAAAAATCTACAGAGCTTGTAGAAATAAGAATAAAACATTAATATGATTGTGAATCAATAATTTAAAAAATTCCGTTTGGTCCAAAATGATTGGGTTTTTTCATCTCTGTGTAAGAACTCTGAAAATTGGTTCCAACAAGGTTTGTGAGACAACAGCTTACATGGTATCTGTGTCTCGTCATCATCATGAGCTTGGTAGTTACCAGTTTGTGGGAAAAATTCTAAAAGTTTTAGAGTATGTGCCTGTTGCTGGCCTCAAGCCTAGGGGTACCTGGGCCAGTAGCTACGCACAGTCCTGGCTGTGGCTGTGAAGCAGAACAGGGACAGATTAACTGCTTGCTCACTCATTTTTCCCTGTTGCATGGCAACAATCCATTGCAAAAATATTCTTCAGGTTTCATAACATTATAATTAACCAAAACATATTTCTGTATCAAAAATAAGCACTTGAACACATAGTATATTCTGTATCCTCAGTTACTACTAATTACAGTTATATCCCAGTCACAAAATGTACATAGCAATAACCATTCAACGTGGCCTGAAATACTCAAAGGTATAGTTTACTGTCCTTCCAAGTGAAAGTAAATGATCTAGGCACCAGTATTGTAGCATTAGGGATACTTGCATGTAAGTGGAATACCATTGCATCATTACAATGTCAAATGCATGTGAATAATAAAACAAAAGTTAAATTACAACTTTACTTCATGAACATGATGTTACAGCGAGGAGAGGGGGAAAAAAGAGAGAGAACCAGAGTCTGTGCTGAGTGCTGAGTTTAGTCAGAGGCTGAACTGAATTCAAACCCACAGACACACACATTGGTGTATGCCATTGCATGTTATGTGACAGCTAATGCTCAGCAAAGTAACCTGGCTGTTTGAGGTGGACAAACACTGGCGTGAGTAAAACAAATAAACATAAATGATCCCACAGTCAAATTTGCTTCACTGGCAGTGAACCCACCATTAAACAACCACCCCTGCTGATGAAAATCTATCTGATGTGACTCAGGCGCAAATGTTCACAGATGAGGTAATGTTTTAAAGTTTTATTCACGTTACGTTTAGTCTCGTTCGCTGACTTCCTTCCTCACTCTGATATTCTCCTGGACGTTACAGCGACAGGTGACACAATGAAACACACCGTTACCTTGAGTAAACTTGTTGATTACTCAGGTTTGAACATTGTTGGAAACATTTAGGATAATTTAAGTACATAGCTAAAAACAAATGTATAACAAAGGTCTAGTCATTTTCAGACATTTTAATGCAGAATTCCTACATATTATATCTTTAAGTTTGACAAAGAGAAAGAAATAAAGTTAAAGAAAGGTAGTAAGTTTCAAAGCTCTTTTCTTTGAAAGGAAATTAAACAGAGGAGGGATAAATGGCCTACAACATTCTCACTCAACTTGGCTCTATTTAGTCAGCTAGACTAAAAAAAGTTCCTTTGAGCAGCATACTGCAGGTAAAGACCACCGGGGCAGAGGGTAGAGGGTTTACTGCAGGCATGTGGAGATAGACCTGAGAGTTTTCATTCTTCTCCTGTAACTATTTACTTTGCAGTCCAACGCCTGTGACATCAGATCCTTGAGTATATAAATGAATGGAGGTAGGTCACTTTAATAAATACATCAGAGGAGGAGGAGAAGAAGGGAGAGAGACTGGACAAAAGAAAGAGCACAGAGGACAGAGATGATGAAGATGGACAGGGTGGACACCCGGCTGGTTTGCTTTTTGCTGTTGTGTATCATCACTCAGGTGAGACCTGCCAAAATGAAAGATATTGATGTCCTCTCTGTAAAACGACAGGTCATATCGTTAGCCTCAAAAGTAGTCCCTTTACTCATCTCAGTTCTCTGCAGTGGTGTGTGTGAACACACACTTTTTTCTACTGATGATGATCATCATGATGGTTGGGTTAGGGATATCCCTGTTGTTTTTCATATTAAAAGAGATTATGATTGTTCAAAAGCAGCAAAACAAAAAAAAGGACTCTTACTCATCATACCATGAGGAGGACTCACAGGGGTAACACCTCAAGAGTCACAACAGATTTCCTTTAAATGGCTCTGCTCAAAACAGTGCAGATTCATACAAACACCTAGACCTGTGCTATAGCCCACTATATACTACACTATACTATACTACACTACACTATACTATACTATACTATACTATACTATACTATACTATACTATACTATACCATGCTATACAGATATGGTAGGCTATAGCCTACTGATAAACATACAAATGATGTATATGTTGTTAATTTAACTTTTTTTTTGTATTGATTTCCATTTAATTATTTTTTGTTTATTTATTTGTAAGTTATTGTTGAATCAACAAGAAGAGCTTTTGGAAAAAAGGATATAAGTTTTTCAACCCTGCTGTCCTGTACTTAATTATTCAACTGGGTTCAGGGTTTCCTCATATTTCTATGTCTGAATCAGTGCAAAACAGTGTATTAGGTATTTTCTGGGAGTGCAGAAATATGCACTAAAGTGGAGAATCAGGATGCGAACAGTGTGAGGTTTGCTGGAAGGTATGTCAAGGTCAGTAATGGAATTACTACATAATATGGAAGAAAGCCAACTAACTTAAAGGATATTTATTTAGGATAAACAAATCAACGGGTTGTAGTCAAAAGAAGTGTGTGCTTTGTTTTTAACAACTGTTGGTTTTACTGATTGGGTCTTTTTCAATAATAAAACCATCAACATTTGTATGTTATCTGACAGTAAAGGGCAGTGGGCTCATCATGGACTAAACTAAAACTGTGTACATTTAAATCCTCTCAAATGGTACAGAGAATTATGTTGTGTATAAGTTAACCAGGTAAAGTAGATCTTTATGCGCCCAGCTGAGATCTCACTGTGGAAAGTGAACCATGTGTTAATCTGGAAGAGGGAAATTAGATTTGTTTACTGTGCCATCCCAACATTATAGAAAATAAGCTTCATTTTGTTTTATATTGTTTTTAATGTTTTGAATTCTACTGCAAACCACAAAACTGTAAATTAAGATGACAAAACTCTGATTTTCAAGCACTGATGATGCACAGAGGCTGAGTTGGCTGTTGAAACATGAAATACTTCAAATAGCCAGGAGCATTACAGATGAGGAAAACATCACTTTCATCAATCCAATTATAAATCACTTTCGATCAATCACAAATGATTTAGACTTTAGGCATTTCAAACAGCTAGGAGAGGGCAAGCCCCCACTGATGATGCCTGCCTGTTTCAATTCATTTAGATCTGAACCTTTCTGAATATCAAAGGAAATTTGACATATTGGAAATATCTGATACACTGATATGACGATAGCAGCAGCTGAAAGTCCCACCTAGTGGTGTTACATGGGGCTGTCCCTTGAAAACAAAGTAGGACCTGACTCTGACACGTGCTGTCATTTAAAACTAGAGGTAGGCCAATTTTCTATAAAAGTGAGAGCTGACAGCAGCCACATATCCAAGTATCATAAAACTCCTTTCAGCTCAATTCCAGTATGAGTGAATATGATTAACACTTTCATGGCATTGTAGCCTTAAATTTGGTTATGTGTTAGTTGTTGTACTTGTAATATGCAGTGTTGTACCCAAAAGGCATACTTTAGTAAAAGTAAAGATATTGTGTTAAAATGTTACTTTGGAAAAAGTGAAAGTCATCCATACGAATAGAATTGAGTACAAGTCTTAAAATATCGCATATCAAAAGTAGTAAGTATTAAAAGTAATTTTCTAGCAATAAATGCACTCAAAGAATAATTACTGCTGGCCTGACATAAAACCGAGTTGTCTGTGCAGTAGAAAGACATGTTAAAGACAACATTTTTGAAATTGGTGCATGAACTGTGAAAACAGAGAAGGGTGAGGTATACCCTTTTGCTCAAAAGGTAGATGAATCAGAATGTGATGGAAGTCTCTGGTGCACACACTCTATGGGCCACGCAGCACGGACAATCTCAGTATTTTTAGAGCCGGGAAGTCGAGCCATTTTGGCTTCATGCACCACTGAACAGCTTTCATAGGAATGAATGGGGCTCCTCCTCAAACACTGTGTCCAGATTTTCATGCAACATCCATGCTGGTAACATACAATCTGTTATTGTATATTATCATTGTAATGGAGTAAAAAGTACGATATTGGCCTCCAAGATGTTGTGAAGTAGAGGTAGAAAGAAGCAGAAAATGCTTAATCTCCCTAAATACTTGGGAAATTGTACTGAAGTGCAGTACTTAAATTTATAGTTAATGTACATATTTCTATTCCATCACTGGTGATATGCAACACACCTTTTATTTTTTAATTAGATCTACATGATGTGCATGCATTAATCTGTGTGAGGGTTACAGGAACACAGATGACTCATGCAGTGGTGCCTGTGTCTCTGTTGAGTTACAGCTTTGCCTAAGGTAAACAGACTTAGCCCACAATACAGGGCCTCTTCCTGTGCACAGAGGTACAGGCACTTGAACTGAAATCTGACTTCAGTATACAGTAGAAACACTGACCTCTCCCATGCGTATAAAAGACGACCTTGAAAATGCAAAGGATTACAGATTTATTATACTTCAGATGATTCTTGCATTTGCAGCAATTAAAGGGTTACAACTTTCCTCACATATCTAATGTAGCATATAGTTTCAGTGCTGCTGAGCTTTGAATAAACTGAAATTTGCTCACAGTGATGAATGTGGATAACTTTAAAATGACATGTCTTAGTGTCAAATCCACTCCAGCACTAAACCTGTCACACCAGAGGAACCACATATCAGCTACTGAGTGACAGCTATTGTTTTTCTCACTGTAGGTGATGTGCCAGCTGTGCACTGGGCTGTGTCAGTGCCCGCCCATTGTGCCACGCTGCCCTGTTCCTCTGATGTTAGACAGCTGTGGCTGCTGCCAGGTGTGTGCTAGGCAGGAGGGCGAGGCCTGCACCACCCAGCTGCCCTGTGACACCCAGCGAGGGCTGCAGTGTGACTACAGTGCCAGCTTCCCTGGAGGCCCAGGACAGTGTGTCGGTGCGGACAGAGTGCACACAAGCTGAAACAAATTTGCTTGGATTAGAGCTACAAATACATGTTGTACTAATAATACTAAAACTGACAAAGCTGCTACTGCTATCACTGTAACTGCTATGCTAATTTCCTACTTTCTAGGATCCATTTTTCTAACACATAAATCTTTTCAAAACCACAAAAGGCACAAACATTAATCGCTGAGAATGAAGAACCATCTTTAAATCCAAAGACTGCTCTGTCTATTTGGACATCTATATGTATTCCCTTTGAAATACCTGCATAGCAGCAATGTGTCCTTTTGTGCAATTTTGACAGGTAATTATCCTTCAGAAAAGCTGACTTAAAGCAACATTATGTAGAAATCTGCATTTTGTGGGATTTGCTACTACTGAAATGACAAATACTGCATGTTAGTATGCTAACAATACTTCTACTGCTGACGCAACTTCTACCACTGATAGCGCTGATGTTTCCAACCACTACAGCGACCACTGCTATCACTATCTTACTGCTACTGCAACTACTGCCACTACTTCTATTACTAATAATGACAATGTCATTTGTGATAAGAGTAAAATTTCCTTTCTCCTCTCTTGTATGCAGTATATGCCTGCATAAAACACATAATCGTTCTCACTTCATCCTGGTCTCCAAAGGAGACAGCATTACTGAGCAGGTTTTTTTTGGTATTTAAAGACTGTTGTTTGATACAGAAACTTTTGCTTTCAGTTATTTTATGAAACAGAACCGTGACTCCATTCCTGGCTATACTGCTGTGTGATTTACCTGAAAATGTCTTGCTAATGCTCTTACAGTGGGAGAATTACTGGATATCCTGCTGGGATATCTGTCTGCACATGTTTCATATAACTCACCCCTTACTTGGCACAGCAGTGATGTAGTTAGCCAATCACCTACATTACACACTTCCTCCCTTTGCTATGTGCAGGTCAGAACGAGTTGGGCTGTGAGATAAGTGGCAGGAGGCTGGAGGAGGGACAGGTATTTCAGCCTTCCTGCTCCCAACTCTGCCACTGCCTGGGGGGAGGGGTGACCTGTGTGCCCCTGTGCAGTGATGATCTGCAGAGGCCCGCTGATAAGTGCCCCAACCCTCAGCTGGTGCAGCTACCAGGGCGTTGCTGCAAAGAATGGGTGTGTGACGGCATGGACAACAGCATTTCCTCAAATCCATCCACAGGTAATGGGCTCGATAATCTACTAGACCAAACAAAGATGGCTGGAAACACATCTCAGCACATTAACCTGTGGTTAGTTTAGCACTTACATTCACATTAAATACAAAATCAGTTACATTTTAAAATCTTCACACAGTTCAGCATACAGAAATTGTGGCAAAAAACATATAGACCCCCTTTGAAAAAGGGCCATATAGAACACTACATATATTTGAGTCTTAAGCAAACACCAATTAATACAGTAGATTAACACATCGTAATCATCTACGTTTCTTAAAGAATATATTCAATTTATCATGCTAAAATATTTGTAGGGATGCAGGCTCGCTCCTCTTCAGCCCATGCGTTTTGCACCTGTAGAGAGGGCCACCACCTTGGAGCCATCACAATCCATACCTCAGGGGACTCACGATCATGAGCATATCTCACGTGTGTCACATGTGTATCATAATTTACTATGGAGTTACAATGACTCTGTCCTAATTCTTCCCTAATTTTACTACCTAAAACCTGAAAGCATAGAGAGATATTGTTTAGATTTTGTGTCAAGACTGGTGGAACAATTATGTATTTGTGTTTTAACCACAACAAAGGATCTTGTACAGAACCATGGTTGGGCTTCTATTAGGGCTTCTGTCAACAAGGAAGGAGTGTTAGGTTGTGGCAAACAGTTCGAATTTGAATTCTCTGATTGTTCTGTGCAATTAGTTTGTGCTAACGTTAAATACAGCCTGTAACGAAATCCCATTGGAACATACGACTGTACATGATTTATGCGTAGTAACATGGTGTGATTTACCTCTGGTGGCAGGTAGTGTCTGTTTACCTCTTCCACCGTCATTTGTAGATACCTGGAATGTTTAAATCTAACGAGAGGATAAGCAGGTGAATAACAATCATCAGCTTCCTCCTCCATTCTGCCAGCTAAGTTATTCCAATTAAAAACTGATCATCAGCTTTAGAGAAAGGGATTGGGGTGAACATAGGAGAATGCATGGATTTCTGCATATTTAGACAGATCCAACAGTTACTAAGATTTCTTTCTCGTGCATAGTCTAACATTAATTCAACAGTGGCATTGATTTTCTCTAACCTGGGTGCTGTTTGTCCTACTTGTTTGGGTAAGCTGGTAGCTTTGTGGGTTTCGAGGGTCACTTAGATAGCTTGCTGACCATTCAGCGCATTCTGTTTTTCTGATCAGCTGCTATTTAGTGAAGCACCATAGATCAGGTACCTCCTCTATCGAGAGTCTGGGAGTGTAAATCACTCGTGGATTCTGTGGATGCATGTCTCAGTTCTACTAGATTTGGATCAATAATATCCCATGTCCATCCTCCCCCTGTGTTATGATTAAGGGATGCTAGGAAACAGCTATTCATTTTGCATCCGTTAATAGGACAGTCAAAGATCACCCTCCCCCATCTCTCTTATCTCTATGAAGGGATGAGACCAAAACATGTTGAACAGTCATTTCTGTATCTGCGTCAGTGTGTGTGTTCTCCTTGCCTCTCTCTGTGTCTGTTGTGTTGTCAACCGGTGTGGAGTGTGTTTGTGTGGTGCATCTTACATCCTCTCTTTGTTCTGAGATTGTCATCTCAGTACCGTTTGTTTTCACATGTGGTGCTGGATTGGCACCCAGCTCACTGGATTGAATACGAGAGTCCTCGTACTCGCTGTGAGACTTGTCTGTTTTCTCATCTCTGTCTCCCGACCTGGAGCCCCAGGGTCAGTTCATTGCAGTTGTTGCAATGGACACCTAAAATAGAATTTATGGAAAAATAAATGTTTGCAAAAGACAGTTAAATTTTAATTAATTAATAATTATTAATACTTTTTAGTAGTCAAGGCAGCTCATTCTTCTGATTAAGAGGACAGTAAGGGTGATAACTACTTCCTGTTTTGAGCTCCAACAAACGGGATTGAACCCACGCTGCATTTTCACAGCCATTCATAATCAAACATTTGGCACTACCCTGGTAGTGGCATATGAAAATTAAAATTTGTACAAGCTTCTCTCAACCTAATCAAAACAGGCTTGTCATGGCCTATTGTATCAATTGGACATAACCAAACTAAAGGAGCACAACCATTATATAGCTGAAAAACATCCTGCTTATATCATTCTCTACTGCATAGTCAGCCAGTTGTGTGTTATCAGACGAACGAGAGGAAAAGCCGTCAGTATACAAGATTAGATCAGAATTAGGTATTGGTGTCTGCATGAGATCTGGTCTGGGGGATTTGCTGGTTTCAATCACTAGATCACAGTCGTGTTCAACTTTAAACTCCATGTGAAGTAGAAATGTGGCTGGATTTAGAGGTGGTGAGCGTTTTACAGTGATGTGTGGGCTAGACAAAGTGATCACTTCATAACCTGAATGACGTGCAGCTGTCATGTGTTGTGTAGCAGAAGTGTTCAAAATGTGTAGCACTGAATGTGGAACATGTACAACACAGTCACTGGCCAGTACAACAGGAGCAGATTTATCTATCATGATTACAACAGCAGCCACCCGATACACCCTGGCATGCCCAGAACAACAGTTGTTTTTTTTTTGTTCATGGCAATAACATGTTGGTCAGAAGTTTCACTCTCTCAGGAGACAACAGTCGCTGACCGTCTCTCAACACATGACCCAGATAGGTGACCTCAGGCTGACAATACTGCAATTTCTGTAAAGAAGCTTTGTGGCCACACTCAGCCAGTCATTTCAGCAACAAAACAGAGTCAATGTGGCAGGCCTCTTTAGATGGAGAAGCAATTAATAAATCATCAGCGTACTGCAACAGTGCAACAGAGTACTTCCACCAGAGAAGATCCAATCCTGCAGATCGCGTCTCACCACTGCAGTGTACATTGTCAGACTCTCAACGAAGCCCTGTGGCAAGCAGGTCCAGGTCAGCTGCCGGCCTTTAAATGTGAATACAGACAGATACTGGCTATCTGGATGCAACAGGATGAAAAAGAAGGCTGAACACAAATCAGTGAATGTGTAGTATTTTGAATCTGGGGGCAGTGATGCAAGGATGATATTGGTATCTGGCACAATAGGAGCTGTGGGAACTAAATGGTAGTTCTAGTTTGCAAATCTTGCACAAATCTCCATTCGTCAGGTCGGTTGGTTTTGGAACCGGCAAAATCTGAGTGTTGCACAGACTTTGTGTCTCTATCAGCACACCCTGATTCAAGAGGGACTGAATTACACCCTGAATTCCTGCAATTGATCTGCGTGGCAAATGATATTGTCTGACCATTGGCAATTTAGCATTAGCTTCGAGTGTCACATTATGAGGCGAAGCAGATGTCACAAATCCCACATGGTTCTTATGTTTAGCCCACAAAATAGTGGGTACCTCAGAAAGGTCTGACTGGGGTCCAAACTGAGATAAAGGGGGTGGCTGAGAGAGTCTGTTAGTTTCAACATAAACAATCCATCTCACTGTGTGTGTTCTGTCTGAAGCGTCCTGTATCAAAGAATGGCATTTTCTCACCATCTCACTGACTTGTTTTGGTTCAAAGCCTGCAGTTACGGCAACAATGACCTGTGGTGGGATTCTACAATCCTGGATTAATGTTTGTTGTTTTTCAGACAATTTGACAAGCAGCGCACACCCTGAGGGACCCATCAGTAACACAACAACAATTTAATATAGGTCTCGGTGATGTTTTGGCGACGCTGAATGTGTGGCACCATGAAAATGTCAATCATGCTAAACTCTGGCAAAGTCCAGCAAAACATACAGTCATTGGCAGACTGCAAACAGTCCCCCTTTAATAAAGACACAAAATTGTATTTCACTTAAATAACACAGCCTGAAAGTAAACTCATCAAAAACAAGAAGAGAATCAGCATTTAGACTCTGTGATAATAACATTTCTCTTTCAACCATCTGTGATAATGTGACTGATAGGTCTTGGTGTTTGTTTTTGTCTATAGAAACTTAAAGTAACATGTAAATCTACACACTGACATCAGTATAAGTGCAAGTGTACAGATTCTTCTCAGCCTGATCCAGAAACTCGTCCTGTCTCATCTCTCAATCTAAAATACATAAGACCAAGTAACTTGGTTAAACTCATCTGAATGTTAAAGTATAACAGCACACATCGTCTATCAGCCAGCTTCTTTTGATTTTTTCCCCACTGACTAAGACTCTGGTAAAAAAGTCATGTGGACACTTTCTCCCATCTTTGTTTTTGGGAAATGTGTAACTGTTTTTTATTTGAAATGGTCCTCTGTGAACTAACTCCTTTCTTACTTTGTCAGTTAGAAGAGATGGCCAGTCAGCAGGGTCTATTGGTGCAGCCTTTAGTCCTGATGCTGTGTCACTGGTGGTGGTGGTGAAATATTTTGACATATATATATATGCTTATATGCTTGAAATTTTTGCAAATTTATTAAAAATAAAGAATGAAAAAATACCATGTACATAAGTATTCACAGCCTTTGCCATGACACTCAAAATTGAGCTCAGGTGCATCCTGTTTCCACTGATCATCCTTGAATTGTTTCTACAACTTGATTGGAGTCCCCCTGTGGTAAATTCAGTTGATTGGACATGATTTGGAGAGGCACACACCTGTCTATATAAGGTCCCACAGTTGACAGTGCATGTCAGAGCACAAACCAAGCCATGAAGTCCAAGGAATTGTCCGTAGATCTCTGAGACAGGATTGTATCAAGGCACAGATCTGGGGAAGGGTACAGAAAAATTTCTGCAGCGTTGAAGGTCCCAATGAGCATAGTGGCCTCCATCATCCTAAAATGGAAGAAGTTTGGAACCACCAGGACCTTTCCTAGAGCTGGCCGCCCGGCCCAACTGAGCAATCGGGGGAGAAAGGCCTTAGTCAGGGAGGTGACCAAGAACCTGATGGTCACTCTGACAGAGCTCCAACGTCTCTCTGTGGAGAGAAGAGAACCTTCCAGAAGGACAACCATCTCTGCAGCACTCCACCAATCAGGCCTGTATGGTAGAGTGGCCAGGCGGAAGCCACTCCTCAGTAAAAGGCACATGACAGCCCACCTGGAGTTTGCCAAAAGGCACCTGAAGGACTCTCAGATCATGAGAAACAAAATTCTCTGCTCTGATGAAACAAAGCTTGAACTCTTTGGCCTGAATGCCAAGCATCATGTCTGGAGGAAACCAGGCACCACTCATCACCTGGCCAATACCATCCCTACAGTGAAGCATGGTGGTGGCAGCATCATGCTGTGGGGATGTTTTTCAGCGGCAGGAACTGGGAGACTAGTCAGGATCGAGGGAAAGATGAATGCAGCAATGTACAGAGACATCCTTGATGAAAACCTGCTCCAGATCGCTCTGTACCTCAAACTGGGGTGAAGGTTTATCTTCCAACAGGACAACGACCCACAGCACACAGCCAAGATAACAAAGAAGTGGCTACAGGACAACTCTGTGAATGTCCTTGAGTGGCCCAGCCAGAGCCCAGACTTGATCCCGATTGAACATCTCTGGAGAGATCTGAAAATGGCTGTGCACCGACGCTCCCCATCCAACCTGATGGAGCTTGAGAGGTCCTGCAGAAAAGAATGGGAGAAACTGCCCAAAGATAGGTGTGCCAAGCTTGTAGCATCATACTCAAAAAGATTTGAGGCTGTAATTGGTGCCAAAGGTGCTTCAACAAAGTATTGAGCAAAGGCTGTGAATACTTATGTACATGGTATATTTTCTTTCTTTATTTTTAATAAAGTTGCAAAAATTTCAAGCAAACTTCTTTCATGTTGTCATTATGGGATATTGTGTGTAGAATTTTGTGGAAAAAAATGAATTTAATCCATTTTGGAATAAGGCTGTAACATAACAAAATGTGGAAAAAGTGAAGCGCTGTGAATACTTTCTGGATGCACTGGATATATATATATATATATATATATATATATATATATATATATATATATATATATATATATATATATATATATATATATATATATATATATATATATATATATATATATATATTTCACCACCACCGCCAGTGACACAGCATCAGGTGCTCCTGTCCCCTCTACCCCAGCACAGCAGAGTGACACAGCATCAGGACTAAAGGCTGCACCAATAGACCCTGCTGACTGGACTTAAGTAGGTCTGCATATATAGTTCTGTACTGATACTCTATCTCTATTTATTGTAGGCTAGCTCTTTTGTTTCATAAATGCACCAACACATGGCATCATTAAAATGGAAATGCTCAACTACCTTATACTGTAAGCATAAGTAGCCCACTGCAGAGTTGCCACATCATGTAGAAATATAAATTAATGTTTATTCAGGCCTATTAATAATCTTGATACGCTAATTTAGACTTTCCAGGCTGTGTTACCTTCATTATAAGACACAAATATGTTTTGTGGCTCCAGATAGATTTTTATTTTGGCGAGGGACGAGGGCAAAAATGGCTCTTTTGATAGTAAAGGTTGCTGACCCCAGATCAAATGGGACTGTGATTAAAGACTGAACAAGGTGATCTGCACCTGAAAACCTAAAGCAGTATCTCCTGGTTAGCAAATTAAAAGTCAATACACCAACTCAGTTATTAAGTGTATGGTATCGAAATAAATTAATCAAAACCCGATAAATAGATGCTGACTGACTGTTGTCATAAATCAATAAATAAGTCATCTACTCAATGTATTATCACTGACTTCAACTCAGCTTAAGTCAAATCTTGCTCTTTTCTGTTGTTTATTAGACAGTTTTGGAGCCAATTTCGATTTATTTTTGACTGTTTTGGACTGATGATCACTTTTGTCACAGAGTAGTCAAACACACTTTATATCATACGTACAAGCACTACATCAGCAACAAATAACAGATAACAACACACGTTAAAGATCTGACGAACATACACATAATAAACACTTCACAGCATCTAGTGTTTTTATGAGATTTGAACAGCAATTGGGTTTGTTATTTTTTCACCTCTGAGGGCTCTGTGTTTTAATTTACTCAAAGGTAATTTATCTTTTGCGCGAGCATCAATATATCGCTCTATGGCCACTGACCTATAAAGTCTTACATTCCCGACAGACACAGATTCACCATCTGACCTTGCCTATATTGAAATGGATTCTACTCAATAATCCACTCCAGGATTTTGTCAAGGAAGGAAGGGAGAAGTTACTGCAGAGTTTCTCACCTCTGGCCAAGTGAGGAATAGAAAGAAAAAGGGCCATAGATAGATCGAAGGCCACCCTACACATTTTACACAAACAGCCAGCTTTGTATTGTTCTGTAGACATATCTACAGTAGCTTCGAATCATTAAGTTGTAAGGACCGTGAGAGATATAACCTCATAAAGCAGATGTCCCTATGCCATCATCCATACCTTATCGTTTATAAAGGGTAAGTATGACATTGCCATCCTGTCATATGAAGACAGAATGTTCTGGGAGAGTCATATTTTTCTCCCACACTTTGTACCCACTGCCATCAGACTCTACCACAGCAATGGTAAAACTCAGGACTCTGACACTCTCACTCATATCGTACCTGTTATACTGTACACACCATATCACTTTATATCAACTTGCCATTATTGACAATTTTATTTTATTTTCATGTATATTTATCTATCCTATTCCAATTTCTATTTGCGCTTACCTTCTTGCTACTTTGAATTTGTGTAGCTGCAACACTGGGCATCAATAAAGGATTATCTTTAAGCCAAAATTTAAATGATTTAGTAATATCAAAAGTCAGCCCCTGTACAGTTCTCATGAAGGGATGAATGAGCTACAGAGACCAAAAGCGTCTTTTGTACCAGGCTGAAAAGAATTTTAAGATGGGCTCTTATGGGGATTGACTCACTTTTTGAGCTATCCTCAAGTGGCCATTTGAGGAACTGCAGGTTGCGTTGGCTTCATTATTTTGCCCCGGAGGTTGCCACTTGGTCACATATATAGGAGTAAAAGCATCAGATATAACATTTGGATGATTTTCAGTTATTTCCTGATGCATTAAAAACTGCTGTTAAATTTAGGTCAGCAAGTGTTTGAACACATGGACACACATTCAGCCACCAGAATGATGAAGGTCGCTGTTGGGTTGTGATGAAATAAACATATTTCTATACCAAAGACGGGTCAGGAAGGTCACATATGTGTCAAACATCTGCGAGCACTATTCTTAGTAAACTGACCTCACCCAAGCAGCAGTTTACAACATTTCAGACTGCATATGTGCTGAGTATTCGGACTCAGGAGCTCTCATCAAAGCTGTTCACTTTAAACAACTTTCAGCTTGATGGACCCAGCAAATGTTTTCCTCTTCTGTATTTCTTTCCAGCAGAGCAGATGCGTCAGAACTACGGGGGTGGGCTGTTCGGCCCGTCGTTTGGCTCTACCCCCAATTGTGTTGACTGGACCTCAGACTGGAGCCCATGCTCCCAAAGCTGTGGCCCAGGTGTCTCGACCCGCACCACAAACAGGAACTTGGCTTGTCGCCTGCAGACTGAGACCAGACTGTGCCAGGTCAGGCCATGCCAGACTCTGCTGCCGGGGCTCCGAAGGCTGCAGCCGGTCAGTGCTCATTCAACACACATTAATCAGCTCCACTGATCAAACACTTGTTTATACATTTCAGAGTAAAGTTCCACCCAAGATCGTGTATACTATTTACAAATGCTTTTTATAATGACACTCTGCACTATTTTGGCATCCACACTGTTTTATCGTAAACTACAGTTCATTCAGAAAGTATTCAGACCCCTTTACTTTTTTCAAATGTTGTTATGTTGCAGCCTTATGATATTCATCAGTCTACACTCAATATACCATAATGACAAAGCGGAAACAGAATATAAGAATTTTTCGCAAATTTATTCAAAAGGAAAAACTGAAATATCACATTGACCTAAGTATTCAGACCCTTTGCGATGACACTTGCAATTTAGCTCAGGTGCCTCCCTTTTCTCTTGATCGCCTTTGAGATGTTTCTCCACCTTGACTGGAGTCCACCTAGAAATTAGAAATTTCAATTGATTGGACATGATTTGGAGAGGCACACACTAGGGTTGGGCAATTGGATAAAAATATTGTCTATTGGCGATAGCCATTGCCGGTTGGTTTGTTGGAGACGATATTTTGGTCTATTCTTTTGACATTTTATATTGTTAAATAAATGGTGGCCTCCTTGAAAATTTTGCTCAAGAAATGATTAACCTGTAAGCGCCAAAAATAGGAATGGGGACCAGAAATGCCAGCAGACCGCCTGGGGAGCAGGGCTCTGTGTGCAGGTTACCAGAGCAAGTTGACAAGCAGTGCAGCTCTGCCACGCCGCTGGAGAGTTGGGAATAATTTTAACCTACATGCGAGTTCAAAAACATGAAAAATGCGACATGCAACATTTTGTATCCATATTTTTCTGGCACAAATCCACTTTATTCCTGCGCGCTGAGGAGCACTTGTCTGTTGAAAGCCGAGCTTCTCTCAGTGTAAGTGTAGCGTACTTCACTAATTGATGGGCTGACGGTGGCCGGGTGGAAAATTTTTACATATCGCCCAACCCTAGCATGCACCTGTCTATATAAGGTTCTACAGCTGACAATGCATATCAGAGCAAAAACCAAGCCATGAGGTCGAAGGAACTGCCTGTAGAGCTCAGAGAAGGGGTTGTATCGAGGCACAGATCTGGAAGAAGTTTGGAACAATCAGGACTCTTCCAAGAGCCGGCCACCTGTCAAAACTGAGCAATTGGGGGCGAAGGGCCTTGGTAAGAGAGGTGACCAAGAAGTCAATGGTCACTCTGGCTGAGCTCCAGAGATGCTGTGTGGAGATGGGGAAACTTCCAGAAGGATAACCATCATTGCAACACTCCACCGATCTGGGTTTTAAAGCGGAGTAGCCAGAGGGAAGCCTCTCCTCAGTGAAAGACATATGAAAGCCCGCTTGGAGTTTACAAAAAAGCAACTAAAGGACACTCAGACTGTGAGAAACAATTCTCAAGTCTGATGAAACCAAGACTGAACTGTTGTTGTGGCCTCAATTCTAAGTGTTATGTCTGGAGGAAACCAGACACTGCTCATCACCAGCACCATCCCAACGGTTAAGCATGGTGGTGGCAGCATCACCTGAAAGACCTGAAAATGACTGTCCACCGACAATCCAGATCCAACCTGACAGAGCTGGAGAGGATCTGCAGAGAAGAAGACAAGAATGGCAGAAAATCCCCAAATCCAGGTGTACAAAGCTTGTTGTGTCATACCTAAGAAGACTCAATGCTGTAATCGCTGCCAAAGGTGCTTCAACTAAGCACTGACTAAAGGGTCTGAATACTTGTCAATGTGATATATCAGTTTTTCCTTTGAATCCTTTTTCCTTGAATACTGAATACTTTCTGAATGCACTGTACATGAACCTCAAAAATATGTAAATAAAGACATTCCAAAAGAAAAACATCATATAAAAATACTGTAATAATGTACAGTATATAAAAGAAACTGTAATCAGTGAAATATTTCAATAGCTTTTGTCACTGTTCAAGATGAGTACAAGTCAAGAGACAGCTCCTGTTAGCTAGAGCAGCATATACGAAAGGTCACAAAACTCTCTGTCTCAAATCTCTTCATAGTGCTGGATCAATACTGAATTTATCAGATAGCTGGTATCACAGCAGCAAGCTAACTTAACACTATTTCTAGGCAATAATTACCTCACCAAACCACTGTGAGAAGGATCCAAAGTCATAGGGAGCCCAGATCTGCCAACCTATGGGGGCAGTTAGCGGTAAGCTTTGCCTCGCACTTGTCATGGTAAAAATAGGCGAGACATCTCCAGATGGCGTGGCACTGCAGCCTCGCTTGACCTGTTAACATGGACACCAAAATGAAAAACCAGATCTTACACAAACACACTGCTCATGTGTTGCGACCTGTGAATGTGTACTTATACTCTGAATAGATCAGACCTTTTACTGAGTAACATAATTTTATTTCTAATTTGTACATTATTTAGCAATTATCTTTGATCAATACAGTTTTTATTTACATTAGTGCTTATACAAAATAATGTATTTCTGTTTTGAGCAACATAATACGTCATCAGCGTGCGTGCGGCAGGAAGGAGGAAGGAAGTCGACAAATGAGACTACTACCTGGGTCACATCTGATACTGCTGATTTTCATCAGCAATGCTAAAGCAGTCCTCAAACAGCCAGATTACTTTACTGTACATCCGCAGTACACTCTCTCTCTGTGTGTGTGTGTGTGTGTGTGTGTGTGTGTGTCAGGTCTCTCATCTGTAATGTTACGTTCATGAAGTAAAGTACATTTCCCCTTCAGCTCCAGTCAGCAGTCAACACTACAGAACATAAACACCTGACGATGGAGGTCACCTGCAGTCAGGTTGATAAACAGGAGTGAACATAAATCCACTTTTTAATTCCAATTAAAAAGTAACAGTTCCAGATCAGAGCAGAATCTGATGAGACTCTGGGTGTTTATTCCTGCAGAGGGTTTGTCTCTGCACCTGACTCCTCCGTGGTTTTTGTGAATTATTTGTGCCCAAACACACACCTTTGAAATGTATTCCTAAAATACAAACAATTTAAAAAGATATTTCTCAGTATTTTATCCCTTCGAATGCTTTCCTAGTCATGATGAGGAGCTAATACTGCTGTGACCTTGGTGACAAACACAACATCACAGGATACAACAGGATGGAGTAGATTAGCCCTCTAATTATTCCTTTAAGCATTAGGTTGGATCCTACTCAGTAAAAAATCAGTCATGAAAAGTGATATTATGGATTACTACACCTTCACTGATACAATATATATGATGTTGAAAGTGCCATATACCAAGAAAGGACTGGGCCTACTTTTGATGTTAAAACATGTAGCAACCTACAACTGATTAGACATCACTGGACATGTAACAAGATTAACCCATAGTTACCACAGTTTCACCTGTCATTGTGTTTTTCAGGGTTTGGGGATGTGCGAGAGCAGCTACAGTTCACCTCTGTCCATTCAGCTTGAACACCATGGCTGCTGGAGCACCAGAGCCTACCGTCCCAGGTTCTGTGCTTTGACCTGTCCAGAGGGACGTTGCTGCAGCCCCTCTCAAACCAGGACAGTGCGGGTTGTTTTCCGCTGCCCCCAAGGTAGGCTCGCCCAGCAGCAGGTGATGATGATCGAGTCCTGCTCCTGCAGCATCTCCTCCTGCCGTCAGTCCCCAGCCACAGCTGCCCGGGATGTCCTGCCCTGGCTATGAGGTGGATGTGCATCCAGCAACATGAAAGATGGGCAGGTCCTGTCTGTGGGGAAGCAAGAGGATAAAAGAGATCAAACTTCCACATGAGAATGTAACAGTGCAGAAAGTTGAGTCTGTGTTTCAAAATGGTGGAAAGTGGAAATTACAATCAGGATGTGAAACTTGACATTTGACAATATCTGATGAGAATGGTGTATCCAGATGTGTACTCACATTTGAATGTATGTATGTTTAGGCAGGAATCTGTATGTAAGGTAACCTCACTCACATTTCAGCCAAATTATTTTATTTCTGTGCTCCAGCAAATTTCACCATGTCTTGAATCCTGTAAAATCTTTGGAAAATAAAGATTAGAAAAATATTTTAAAAATATGTCGGGGCAACATGCCAGTGTGCATGTGCCAGTCACAGTATGAGAAGAACAAGGTGTCAGTTACTATGAAACCCACAGGTCCCTTTAAAGACATTTTCCAGCCGACTGTTCAGATTCATGGCTCACAACACCCGACTCTGCAGTTCCCCTTGGCTCTATTGTCTTGTTTGGGTTTTCCCTATTGCTCTCTTAACCTTGTTCTCTGATACGACCACCATACAGTACCTGTCCAGCACCAAACAGTTAGTAATTAGGCGCACCACCCTGTTTTGCCTGACACACTTCCAAGGCGTTTTGGAAGTGGCCGCACCTGAAGCCCTGTGTCTTGGTGTGATTGGTGCCTCACAGCGCCTCATTCAAAATTTGCCATTTTCTTATTAAAGGTTGGTCAAACCTTACAGATAACTGCACACTGATTTGAAACGACTGATGGTAATGGAGTTCAAACTGGAATCATACATAAATGATACAAATTCACATATGTTGGTGCAGTTTTTTCTAATCGGGAAATGTTAATGTTAGGATGACTTTGCAATTCACAAAAATACCTGAGTTGATTTACATAAAAGACGCAGTCATTAACAGTGGACTTGTATGTTTAGAACGTAACTAAACTGATGTTTAATACATCTGACAGTATTTGTGGTTTTTAATTTATATTAACAAATTAGAATTAATAGAATGAATATTTTCGTAGAATGAAATTTGATTATGTGCACTTGATTGAAATGTTGGTACACACTCCACCTTGTTGTAAATGTTTTTATATACCCAGTGTTTGACAAGAGGGAGGGTGTGTCGGAGTGTTTCAACATGCAGGGTCAAATGCCAACCAAGTTGATATTTTATGTCCATGTGACACTTCAGTAGCTTGGTTGTATATTTCAGTTCTAAAAGGTAACTAGTACAGCAGGTCAGTGCAGGCAGGAATGATGTCTCACATTTAACAGGAATAAATCCAAGCATGTGTGTACGGCTCTTCGTGTGCGTCACACCGACCTCAGGACTGGGAAGTGGGCGGGCGTTTTCTTGGTTTCATATTCACTTCACTTCAGCATTGTTTTGCAAGACGCACTTGTATTTTCCAGATAAGATGCTTAGTATGAACCAGCCCGGCTACTGGCTGCTGTTTTATTTCTGTTAAAAAAATCATTTTGAATGAAAAAGAGATTTAAAACCAGTGGAAACACACGTGGAGATGTCTGGAAATATCACGCACGGAGACTGCGAGAGAATCAACCTGAATTTTACGCACACCTTTCTGCCGCCCGTGTTCGTCATTGTGTTCGTCGTCGGGACGCTGTCCAACATCTGGGGGCTGAGAAGTGTGTGCACCAGCTGGAACAACATCGGGAACATCAACATCTTCATGCTGAACCTCGGGGTGGCGGACCTGCTGTACCTTTCCACCCTGCCGTTCCTCGTGGACTATTACGCGCGGAACAGCCGCTGGCAGTTCGGCCAGCCTTTCTGCAAGGTGACCCGCTTCTGCTTCAACCTCAACCTGTACGGCAGCATCGGCTTCCTCACCTGCATCAGCATCTACAGGTACCTGGGCATCGTGCACCCCATGAGAGTGATGGGGAAGATCAGCAGCCGCCACTCGCTGGCTGTGAGCGCTCTGGTCTGGCTTCTCGTCATCATCCAGATCCTACCTGATATGTTCTTCGACAAGAATGATCTAAAATCACAAGACTCGTGTTTCGACACCACCTCAAACGACTTCATCAAAGCCTACTTGCCTTACAGCATCGGCTGGACCGTCACAGGGTTTGCCATACCCCTGGTTATCATTGTGGTCTGTTATGGTCACATCGTTGTGGTTCTTGCCAAAAAAGCCAACGTCAACCCTCTGCTGAAGCAGCGCTGTTTGAAGCTGGTCGTGATTCTAGTGATCCTGTTCTCCATCTGTTTTATCCCCTACCACGTGTTTCGGAATGTCAACCTGAGCACCAGGATTTTGAAACTAAACGGGACTTGTCACGCCAGCTTCGACGACATCTACATCGCGCATCAGGTGGGCAGATTCCTGGCTTGTCTAAACAGCACAATCAACCCGCTCATTTATATAGTTGGAAATGATGATTTCCTCATGAAGCTTCATCACCTCAGTAAACGGGCCCGGCTGTCTCTGGCCGGCCTGACAGGAGCAGTCATTTACCGCAAACCGATGCAAGGAGACGGGGATTCACCGTCAGACACTCGAGACGACCTGATGAACAGCTGACGCACAGTCGGTTCAACTCCGCACCGCGTGAACGTCCACATATCCTGAACAAACCGCAGTAATGGCGTGTCAGGTATGAAGCCTCATGAAGGTGAACAAGGTATCAGCCTGCTGGACATCATTAGACAGTAGACTCGTATTATTTGCAGCTGAAGCTCATGTTCTCGTCTCTTCCTGCACTGACTGATTGTATCAGGGCTTCAGCATTGTGTCTTGATGCTGTTCGCATTGTTGCACTCTCTTCAAAACTGATGTCCCTGGATGACCTCATTGTCCAAACCATGCGTTGTCAAGGACAATGTGATCTAATGCACTATAGCTGTGCACTGTTACAAGTGAAGCACTGCTTTGTATTTTCTCTAGTTTATGTAACTGAGACTTGATCAAAAGGGTTTTGAATAGAGGCACTATTGTCATTTAGCTCTCAGAGGCCCTTCCACTGCCGTATATTGCAGGTTTATTTAGAGAATGGTTTTAATTTAATCCAATGTTTGACATTTTTGCTTGAAAAATTACAATTAATCTTCTCAGTTAACAGTTGATGTCATGTCATTTGACTCAATCTATTGAATATATAAGGCCAGACTTTAGAGTCGCCTAGAAAACTGGTTACAGAATGCAACCAAAAACATTTATTCAAAGTCACTTTCACTCAGGTTTTAGGACAGCTCAAGTCTGAGGACTCAACAACAGATGGGGTAAAACGTAAAAACAAAGTTTGAATCTTTTACAAATGCATCACATCCGATTATTAACACAGGCAGTAAACTCTTCAGAACCTCTTCACCCGTTAGAGACACCACCCAGCTTTGATGCACATGTTGCTTGGATCATCATAACAACATGAAAAGTGGGATCAGAACCAATTGTGATAACAACATACACACAATGATAGATATATAAACATGTATACATCACACAAACACTTATACACATTTACTGATTTTCATATTCACATCTTGTATATATGTCTCTATAGTTTTTTTTGTGTGTGTACATAGCTGAGGGAATTACAACAAAGGTTTATACAATCTTGTATTGCACAATGACAATTAACTGAATCCTTAATATCCACAGGCACACAATGCCAAACATAGTTATTTGTTCAATTCTACAGCCAAAAAAACATATGTACATCCCTTTCATTGACCTTTATCAACTTCCAGTGTTAAATGAACTCCAGCCTTCACCCTGACGAAAGTTTCCCATCCATGTTCATGTTCTTTATTCTAATAATCTAATATAATTTTCAAGAAACCACTGATACTTCATAAACATTTTTGTAACGTGAGTGTTTAATTGTTGTCTCTTTGTAGCTTTAAACATGCAAACTGTACATATGTCATAGTGATGATGATGATGATGTTCAGGTATTTTCCTGTGAAAAAGTAGTATGAAGCCTTTTGTGTCACCAGAGGAAGCTGCATAATCTGATCAATCTGATGAACTGCCTCAAGTGTCGCTCAGTGGCTAAATTGCATGGGTAATGTAGGCGCTAGGTTTTTAAAACAGTCCACAGGTCTATCATCACAGTCCTATAACACTGTTGAACAAATGATCAGAATCAATACAACAGAACCAGAGATATCACCTTTTTCATTCCTACATTACCCAAAATGCAACAAAGCTACAGAGTGACATCACTTATGTGTACAATTTGTGTAGTTACTCTTTAAATCACCAGACAGGTTTAAGGATAATTGTAAAATATGGTTGTAAACAGAGATCTAGAAGTTTTATCCAGAAACATGCTCTGGTCTTACAACAACAAAATAGATGACAGTCAGACTCCACCACATAATCTACATAAAGCACACGGCCTTATTTTAAACATTTTCCTAGAAATCAAGTATCTGTAAAATAGTTTTAGCTGTAAAATCCTGAAAGGAAAAGTTCACCTACCTGTTAAAGGTAGTTGTGAAAACTTTCCTCCATGTGACCCATTTATCTGACAAATCCTCCCATTTTGACTGAAAGGCTTCTGGTGCAGCAGATATTTGATGTGACTTGTATTATATCGTTCTCTTGTTCATCCATGTTGTGCCCTCGTGCCATTTGTTTTGCACATAATGTAAGTTTCCTTCTACAAGTCCACTGTACATTTCTTTAAGACCAGAATAAGATATGGTTTCGTCCCAACTGTTCAAGAGAATATGTATAACTGATAGTCCTTTCTCAAACATTGGTTCAATAAACAAAGGCTTATCTTTAATTGATACATTTCTGCTGAGCTGTAACACTTGGCTGTGGATTTCATAAAAGGATTCCGGTTTTATGACATTGATCGATGACATGTTCCAAATAAACCTGATAAGTCTCGACTTGACTTTCTCCTTAATATGGTGAATTAAACAGCAGATTTCTGGAACAGAAGACAATAACTCAGTTGAGAACCACTGCAAATTCAAAATACATTCAGGACTAAGGGATGCTTGTAATGCAAAAGTTGAGTGCATGAAGGCTTAACAATTTGAGGCCACTATGTTTAGGATCATTATATAGGCAGGCGTTTTTCATCTTGTCAGGTTTACCACCCCTTAAAAAATCAAAAACATTTTGTTCATCATTTTTTTTAATCACTCTTCTGTCGGAGGAGGAGTGATTAAAAACAATGATGAACAAAATGTTTTGGATTTTCTTCCCAAGTTACTTATCACTGCAGGTGAACAGATTAATTCTGTGACTTAGCAAACATAGAGACAAAACATTACAAATAACTGCTAGCAGCTGAAAAATGTCAACTTTCTGATTGTGAGATCACTTCAGTTGTGTTCTCTCATGTGTGAAAAACAAATACCCTACGTAAGTCTATGTCTGATATTGTACAAATTGGTCATAAACTAATGTAATGCCCTGTTGTTGGCCTTTACGGTAACCTTTTCACTCATTTTCTGTTTGTCAGTACACATAACACAACACACCACACACTCCCCAGTGCAAATGTGAAACTGAGTTATAACTGAGCACATGGAGAGCTCTCTCATGAATAGATGATCTGATAAGTGTAAAATGCAACTGCAACAATGATCTATGATCAGCAGGTTTGCTGTTGGAGATGGAGAAAAAGGGGAATGTTGAAGTCTGTTGCTCAGCTATGCAGGAGATATTTATCTTCCCTGTGCTAAATTCACAGACTGCTGAGAGAATGTCAGGTGGCTGAAGACACTGCCTGCCTGCCTGCCTGTCTGCCTGCCTGTCTGCCTGTCTGTCTGTCTGTCTGTCTGTCTGTCTGTATGAACTACCTTTGAACCTCTCTGTATACTCTGGTTAGTCCATGTTTAAAAATGTTCTCCTTCTTCTAAAAGCCCAACTGTTACGCTTTTGTTCCCCATACTTTTGTTTTCTTCCACTTCACTGTACATTTAATTTCCAGTAGGAACACTAAGTATTTTAATTGCTACCTGATTAATACAGCAACAATACACTGTAAATCATGAGCTGTATTATTACAAAGTTCTCCCCAAAGATTTGGACACATTTTGAGTTCAGCCACATGTCATATGCAAAGTTTCAGAAAATGGGTGGGCCACAAACATTCAGACGTAGTTCTGTCTTTTGTAACAGCCACAAAAAACAGTCATAACCTCAAAAAAAAAAAAAAAAGTGACTCATGACACTGATCATGAGAACTCCAGATATCCAGGCTCACTGTGAGTGAAAGTTTAGATGATGGGGACTGTTTTGATTTACTGGAAAAAATCTGATGGATGTGCAGCATTGTTCTGAATTATGTGGAACTGCGGCATTAATGAGGTAAAGCATCCTGTCCTCCAGGCTGAGGACATGGAGTCAGGAGGATTTCACTTAACGACTTAGGTCCTTGACCTGCTGTGCATCAGCTGCTGATATATGAGTTCCAGGCTTGTTAGGAATAATGACTCTGGCTCTGGCTTGAATCTGGCTGGCAAATCAGACGAGGACTGTGATATAAACAGGAACATATAACACAATAAGGATACAGCCTCAGGGAAGTCCAACATTCCCATGTACTCAAAAGCCACAAGTGGCTTCTAGTTGGCAAGATAATAATGCATGAGCTACCTTGATTCTGTACAAGATATGCACAAGCCTTTTTCCCACCAAAGCAAACTATTGTGCAAACATCACTAGAGTGCAATGTATGATGTAATGACACAGTTAGAATGAAAAAAAAATACAGGAACAGGAAAAATATCAGTGTCATTCTTCTTTCAGAGTTGCAAAATAATGTTCCTGTGGTTTTACATTGAAGAGTGTCTCACACATTCAGTTCAGTTCTCAGTCCTTCTTCAGTCATCTTAAATCAGAAACACTGAATATTCCAGTCTTGTTCAACAGTCTGACAACAGAGAGCTCATTCCATCTGTGTCCTCTGTGCCTTTGTGGTGTCAGAGCTGGAGAGCAACACAACCTGTGTTGTCTCTACGGATAAATATTAACATCTCAATGAGTCCCTCCTTCTCCCACTCATTTTCTGATCCTGTAAACACAGTCTGGTAGGAAAAATACAAAGCAGCTTGATGAATGTGTATAAGCACTTAGAGGAAACACCAGGACCAGGTTTTAGAAAATCAAAGACATAGCACTTTGAATCTCATTCCCTGCATGCTGCTGCTGCTGCACCTTTTCTCTGTTGAGTTTTAGCCGTTCAATGTCTCGCAACTTCAGGATGCATTTTTGTTTCACTTTATTTGTTCATGTCAGCCTTGTGTTGAGGAGGGCGTTGTGTTCAGTTTGGAGATGCTGATTTCCTTTGCTACAGTGCCAAAACTACTAGTAACTGGTTTGCTGACCATGGTATTACTGTGCTTGATTGGCCAGCCAACATTATTAATCATGATGCCTACTCACAATTCCTACATGCGAGACTTCTTATGACCAATGTTGATCAACACAACACATAATTAGAATTACATTTCTGTGGATTGAACACAAGCCCCCTTCCAAACCAGACCTGACCCCCACCACCCCTCCATCCTGCTTCAGTCCATCTCCTTCAATTTATGGTGAACTTGTTAACAAACACATCACTTACGCATTCTCAAATATCTGCTCTTTAGCTTCCATGTTCACCTGTTAGTCTCCAGCTGTGTCTGTCTGCTTGGTGCTGAGTTTCTGAAAACAGCTGCCTGATGTGGCAGTGAGAGTAAACCAAAACAGTGAAGTTATGGGCTGGACAGTGAAACAAGGAGCTGAATCTCACCACAAAGCTCCATCAGGCCGAGGAGAGCTGGTCATTCTCTGTAGATTCATCACTATAAGTTATAACATAAAAGTCACAAGTCATAAAAGTCCTTTTTACAGTCATATTTCTCATTTAATACATTGTCATCATAAGATACTGATGGTATCATGAATTAATTATTAATAATTATCAAATTGATATATTTTACTGTGAAAATCTAGTAATCACCACAGAGTTAGCCATGTGTTCCAGATGCACAATGACATATTAACAACAAGTTCTCTACGAGTTTCCCGGGGAAACCATTATGGCTGACCTCAGGGGCTCGGCGGACCTAGCATAAGTAACAAAGTATCAGAAAAACTGATGCCATGACCGCCCTTTCAAGGCTCTAGAAGTGTTAGCTAAGTGGGCTAAACAATCGTAATAGTGTTATTAGTATTCAGTTGAGAAAGTCGCCAGATGTTCATGAATGACTGATACATCATACCAATCATTCTGAGAAATAGGATTAGCATCCTGTTACCTATGAAAATGCTGGCACCTTGTTAAGTGACTGGACACGCTGGAAGTCGTCTACATAATTTACACAAGGTTTAATGTAGGCTCGGAATAAGGTGGATACAAATAATCTCATCAGAGGCCTCTATCTGACCTTTTATTAAACTGGTGATTTAGACAAAGTAAAAACTCTCAAAACTCACAAAAAATGACAAGACACACAGTGATAATCATGAAACAAACTCATCAAGAAATCAAAACCTTAAATGTGAAAGGTGTCAATCCAAAAAGGGTTTGTGAATACCCAGGTTTTATTTCTTCTCGCTTGTAATTATTTTCATGTGGTTCAGAGTTCCTTTCACACAAGTGTGTTATTTTCATTTTTCAACTTCATAGTCCCCCAATACAATTCAACCCTACAAGGTGATTTATTTGAAATTAAACAGGTTTAATATGTTTGTGTATCTATACAACATACTGTATATACGCTGAATTTTCTCCACTCTCTCCAGAAAGTTCTAACAAAGGTCTTCAGGATGATGGTGTCAATCCACAGTCCATACACCAAGTTGACAGCATCTGCTCTCTTGACTGAGAGCTGATAGAACCTGTCAGGTATCAGGTTGTTGACCTCTATGTTGCACCCCTGGCATGGTGATATAGTAACCTGCTCATTATCAGCAGTGGTTGGGTGAAGGCTCTTTACATATCTCAAACTGCTGGTTTGGCTCCTTAACCCGCTGGCCTGCGATTTCCCAAAACAGATTCACAGTGTTGGATGTCGCAAGTGATTTGAACCTGTCAAATATCACCGGCATCCTGATGGACGGTAATACACTGCGCTGTGGTATGGACATGTTGCCTGTGTTGGGGATGAGATGGTTCTGCAGGTCCAGTGGGCTGAGTCTCTGAATCATTTTCCTGTCAAAGTCATTGACATACAGGTGGGTTTGGTGGAGCGTCTGCTGCATAGAAGCTGCCATGTCACTGTCAATTAAACCATTAATGACGAACTCCTGACAGGGTGTTGGAGGCCAAGGCAAGGCACGCCTCTGCTTGTCAATAAATGACCACAACATGCTGTCAGACAAATGTGAAGCGTGCTGCTGGTGGTCTGCGGCTGGTTGTAAATTATTGCGCTTGATTTGCAGGTAGTAAGAGCCTCTCTGCATGAGCAGCAGCTCCGCCTTCAAGACCTTGGAAACACATCACATGACCTCATGAAACCACTCAAACTCTCCTACTGTATCACATCCCTCAGACAGCACATTCATTAAAGGGTAACTCCACCAGTTTTACACATTAAAGTGTTTTCACAGGTCTTGGGGAGTTCTACCGCATATGTGAAAAACTGTATGACGCCTTTGGTGGCTCCAGAGGAAGCTGAATGTAATCTTGATGAATAAATTGCCTCCAGTTATGTCACTTCAGTGGCTAAATTGCATTGTGGGTAATGTAGGTGCCAGGTTTTGAAAAGCAGTCCACTGGGCTGACATTGCACTCCTGTAACACTGTTGGACTCATTATGGACAGTTTAAAAACAAATGATCAGAACTGATCCAGCAGAACAGAGATATCACCTTTTTTATTCCACACATGTTTCTCCCTTTTCAAAACCTGGTGCCTACATTACCCACAATGTAACTCATCCACTGAGTGACATCACTGGAGGCAGTTTAGTCACTGAAAGGCTTTATACTACATATGCAGTAGAACTCCCCAAGACCTGTAAACACACTTTAATTGGTGCAGTTACTCTTTAAGTGAATTATAGACACTGCAACCCCACACAGGTGTTTTCAGTAACTCTGGCTAATTAGACCTCTATTCAGGTTGAATTTGGATGTGGCTATGCTGGGATGTAACAGGGTGTTATCAAATCATTTGAACTAATAAAAATAACAGTGTTTAAAAGGCCATCCACTCAGCACATGCACTTCACGTGAACAGAGAGTGCAAGAACACCCTGAACCAATCAGAACCCCTGTTCACCTGGCGGTCAGGTCTCTCCTGATGTCTCAGCGGAGGAAAGCTGTTGGGGTGTGAGTCTTGTGGTATGGCAGTGTGTTGAGCGAATTGATGCTTCCATTAAGGGAGCGTTGTGCATTTCCTTCGCTCACCCCGGCTTTCTCCACTAGTGATAATGGATTTGAGCCTTCATGGGCTCAGGGGTTGCTCTTTGCTGACTCTCCCTTGTAGTTGTGGAGGTATGTAGGTCTGGACTGTGTTTCCTCATTCCCTGTCTTGGCTGTGTTTATTCTTGTAAGAGTATTACATTGTTTCTCTCATTTCTCTTGTATTGGTGATGTTGATTACTCTTACATATTTGCATGGTTACTATTGCATTGTGTAGTTTGTGCAATTTATGACATATTGCTTGTAGCTTATTGTGATTGATGATTATTATGTACATTTCTGTTTATTAATTTATTTTATTATAGTAACCACATGAACATATTCAGGAGAATAAAAAGTAATAAATGAGTGGCATATGAAGGAGAGTGTGTGTGTTTTTGACTGCAGTTATCCTGCCATCACATCATTTCTGTTCTAACCGGACAGCCTGTGGAGAGTGCAGTCTATAGTCATAGAGCCAGCATCAAAAGTGTTCCTTTAATCATAAGCACTGAGGTCACCAGTTTGGGATTCAGTAAACCAACATCTCCATTCCAAACAGTGTAAATTATCCTGCCCTAATAGGTCAGGACAGATGAATAGATGTCAATCAAGTACAGTCTGTGCACATCCAAATAGACTGGAGAAGAGCTCTCATCACTAAACTTAAGTGAAAACACCTGTGTGGATGAACTATGGCTGTGTACAGGCTTCAGTATGTTTAGACCTATATTAGCACTGTGTACTGACCCCTCATCTTTTTCAATGAGACCACTGTACTGACTCAGTGGAAGTGATGATGCAGAGGGCCCCAGTAAAAAGGCTGAACCTTGCTAAAACCTCTGGAAACATACTGCATTGACCAATAAAATGCAAGCATACCCTCCTTGGGGATATAACAAATTAACAAATTACATTCACTCTTGCTACTTGAACTAAGTTTTTTTTTGCGTGTGCTTGACCATTTTTGGTTATTTTTCAAAATAATAATTATACTTTGTACTTGTAGTAAGTACATTTCAAGTCACATCTGTTACGGAGTAAAAATAAAGTGACATGAAAAAGCATGATAGGCTGTGTGAATAGAACAACAGAATGGAGCCACATCAGCAGCTGCAGCAGAGAAGAAGGTACTGGTGTGTCTACAGCTGCAGGAGAGCAGAGCAGAGCTCCACACAGCTTTTCATCCAGACACGTGGTCGACATTACAACATAGACTCTGACCGGTGAATGGAAAAGGTACTTTCCAACTATCACACAGTGCCTCATAGTAAAAACTGCATGGCCTGACCTTTTACCTTTGCTCACTGAAGGCCCAGATTGTAATTGACTTCATTTATGTACACACAATAACAAATGGTGATAAATGAATGATCATTCAGAGGTATATAGCTTGTAATCAGCTCTACCTTGTGGTATATTAACCATGATGGTGTAGCCACTAAGTCTGGTGTCAAGCAGCTGTAGGATTTGCTTGCAAAGGTCTGGGAGGCCGTCTATCTGAGTCCTGACCTCACTCATCTGAGTTTTAACAGACCAGCATCTCTTCATCCATGGTAACTCTAACGTTTACAGTCATATACAGTAAGTGGGTTGAAGGCAATTAAAAGGATGTTGGTTTTGACTTTTTGCATTTAATCTGCAAATGTATTCTTAGGACATTTTCTCATCTTACTATGAAAGATGAACAGCAGATTATTAGGGCCTACTGTATGAATTAGTTTGATGTGTTTGTATGAAGTGTATAGTCCCACAATCATAATCAGACCTCCACAATCCAGTGCTGTCATAAAGCCAAAGAACTGACTACTGTGGAACTGTGGAACTGTGGAACTGTGGAAGAATTTCAATTTGGCACTAATATTTACAGACGCCGGGGTGTTTGCTCATATGTTTGTCTTCTTTACAAATAAGGACAAAACTAAATGTTATGGATCACTGGCGAGACAATGTTTACAGTGATGTGTCATTAATCACACAAGTGAAACTGAAATGGATTAAGGATTAACTAATATAACAAGCAACATGATTATTGATAAAGGAATGATGAAAATTTTTTCTTCTATTGATGTGTTTCCTTGACTGTTGTATCTTGAACAAATAAAATCAAATCATCACAGATTCTCTGCATGTCTGCAGTCCATTTACTCACCATGACCACTACAAAGTCCAACCTCAAGCATGAACCCAACTAGCCAATTACAGTGCGCTGTCTATACACCCACTTACATCTGTTAACTACAGCACTGCAAGCTGAACCTCCTTGGAATTTGTCTTTGAACAACATCCTGTTACACAATGAAATACATGACATTAAAAATCTATTTTAAATATTCAATATTCAGGGAAAAAGATTCAACATTACCTGAATGCTGCAGTGATACTTCATTCTGCTCTTTTTCTACACACATAAAAAAATGTTCATCAATGAAAATATGAAAATCTTAAGTGTGGGTGCGCTTCAGGGCAAAATCATTTAAAATTCTGGGAACGCTGGGAATCATAGGATGGGGAGAGTTTATTAGGTTTTACTGAATGATAGCTAATGTTTGCACAAAGTGAAATTCCTGTGCTTTGAATGCACATTGGCCATCAGGTCATTAACATAACCATAACAAAATAGAAGCATACTTCATGTTCATTTGATCAAGTAAACGTGAGTACAGTAAAAGTATGTTTCCAAAGTCCCAATGTAAAAAAACAATGTACTAGTAGTATACTTGTGTAATACTTCAATACTTCTTGGGACCAAATTGGCCCACTTAATAAAAGTTTCCTTATATATAACACTTTGAAGTGTTCTTAGTAAATACAGTATATACTAAGCACACTTTGAAGTGGTCTAATAACAGGGACAAACATGAGCCACTGAAAACCCAGGGAAAGATTTTCTGTATGACTCAAGAATTCTGAATTATACTGTTCTTAAGTATATCTTAATTAAGAGTCCTAGTACAAGTATAAGCCAGATATACTTTATATACCTGCCAGTACAAACCAAGTATATTAATATAACTTTGAGGACAGTATATCTCTGATAACTACAGAAAAAGTAAACTCTCTTATTTTATATTTAAAACAAGTATATGAATGGCAACGCCTGCCAAAAATGAAATTGTAAATTTGCATGGTTACAGTTTATTTCCATGGTTACAGACTGACAGCAGTAGCCTGTATCACCTCCAGGTTCTGTCATAAAGTTTTACAAATAGTGGATTAGTAATCCATACCTCGAAACTATATGGTTTTAACCCCACTATACCAATCACTGTCACTATTAAACTGATAACTCAAATACACATTCAAAACTAAACTGAATGTGCTGAAAGTTAGCAGTGTTCCCTGATTCTGCTGCAGGTTTGTTAACATCAGAAGTTTTAAACAGAAGTAGAAATCAATTCTACCTTTTGAATTATGTGAGAAACACTTAAAATATTGAAAATTATATTCTCTATCTTATACTCAACTTCAATTTATCATATATCATATCGATCATATACTCAACTTAGATTTTGAAATATTTTTGTAGATGCAGGCCTACTTGAAAGTCATATTTTAAAAAAAATACAGGTTGTGCCTTTATAACCCATGGACATATATAATTGCGTTGTTAAAGTTTCAGGGGCATTATGTAGTTTTGGAGAAGAAATTCAAACCCTGAATTTTAATATTTACAATATCAACAAGGTAATAACAAAAACTCAGAAATATTAACTTTTTCCATAAGTGAATAAACCAACTCTTCTCAGAGGAAAATAAGGTCCCAGAACACTGTTTGAAGCTAGAAAAGGTGGCAGGGTCCGCCACATATACACAAAGTAAAACAGTATAAATTGTGTTGTCTTTAAGGTCAGTTTGTTTATTCAGTTTATTCATCATGAAAACAAAGACAGTGTGTTTATTTAGTTTATTTAGACACAAACAAATGAATCAATAAAGATCTTTCTCATCTGATTAACATTTCTTCAACAAAACTACAGAGTGCTCCTTTAAGATCTATAAGTTTTAGAAATGAAATGTGTGATGTCGGATGAGTTACAGCTCATTAACTGGTTTAGCAGAAGCATCACAGGGGAATTGTTACTACAACCTTGCCACTCTGCCAGTCAATAGACCAAATCGATGCGTGACGTCATGCTACACTTTGTAATAACATCATGAAAAAGACAATCCAATCCAGTATGTGAGCTTGTGTGTGATGCAGGGTTTTTCTACCTGGAAGATATTGTTAACAAACATTTTGATTGGTTCTATATTTCTAAATAAAGCACAAACTGTTCTGGGGCTAAGACCACCACCACTTCACTCCAAATAAATATTCATTGATAACAACACCATCATGAGAAGCCAAAAGGTGAGTTCAGATAGAAATGGTGAGAGATAATTCCATGTACTGTAACAGTCATGCAAGAAAAAAAATGGATTGTTATGAGCTTTTCACCAGAAAAGAAAGCAGACCTCATCGTTTAATGGACATCTAACAGATGCCTCCTAATGGAGGAAATTACAGGCCAATCAGCCAGCATCCAATTACAGTTCTGCAAATGACCTGAGCTGAGAGGAGCCCAACAGTGGTTTGGTCTGTGGGTCTGTGGTCTGAACCTATTTATAGGATCCAGTACATCAGACTGGGTATAGGCTTTGAAATAGTGAGCCGCGTATTATTATTTATCTGAGGTCGTGTTGTGGATGTTGGTTTTGCTTTGCATATGATGTTTTCATGTGGCTTACAAATCAAGCAACATAACAGCTATTGAGGATTTTGTGATTGATTGAACAAAGTTAGTGTCCTTCCCATGTCTGCTACTGCTGTCTCAGCCACAGCTGCTCTGTAGCTGTTGTATTGAATAATAAAACCATATATGTCACACCATTCATCATCGTGACTGTCTCAGTTTTCAAATTTCGCTTCACATGATGCCATTTGATCACTTGTTTTCTGTGTGGATGGTGACATTAATCACTGATTCTGAATTCTGTGCTCACTTTGAATCATTTATTGATTAGGGATATGGACAAAGTCATAACAAAAATAAAACAGCATTAACAAACCATTTCAAAGTTTCCATATCCAATCCATGTATGATCTGGAGGAACAAGTTTTCCGATATTTTTAATTTAAGATCCCACAATGGGGAAATTCTCTTTATCACTCACATTACACACACATGCAGACACACACACACACACAGTGTATAGAGGAGATGAGTGAAGGGGCTGCCACATGCACGGCGCCCAACGAGCAGTGTTAGGGGTCTTGCTCAAGGGCACCTCGGCAATGCCCAGGATGTGAACTAGCATTCTCCATTACTAGTCCACATCACACTTTTTCTGGTCCAAGTGGGACTTGAACCGGCCACCTTTGAGTCCCCAAGCCAAGTCCCTGAGACTGAGCTATTGCCGCCCCATATATGCCCCTATATGCAGACTAACATTTAAATATAAATTTATAACACATCATTTTTTTGTTTACACATTAGAAATGCTGTGAGAATTGGCAGAAATTTTGAGAATGATTTGTCTCCACCTAGTGGTTGAATCATATTTGTTAGCGACAGACTGGTGGTCATGTTAACTGGTTTCACTTGATGTGCTGTGTTTTGTGTACATGAGTGCTTTCACAGCTGATTCAAATAAAAAATTCAGCAAGGAGTAATTCAGTCTTGTTTTGTATTAAGTAAACTGTCACAGTACTTTACTGAACCAACAGAAGAGAAATGGACTACTGTAAATCATGTACTGAAATATCTGGAAGGCACAATGGATAATGAACTGTGTTATAGGAAATGTGACAGTGAGAAACCAGGATTACAAGTGTACAGTGATGCAGATTGGTTACTACTGGTTATTGTGAAGTCTAAATGAAAATGGAAAAGCAAAAAGCAACCTACTGTTGCCCTATCCACCTGTGAGGCAGAGTATATGCCATTAGCCTCAGCCATACAGGAGTGTATGTATCTAGTACAACTGCTACAGGGTATTGACGGATGTCAGTACACACTACCCAAGGTTTATGAGGATAACCAAGGGACAATAGTGCTAGTAAAGAACCCTGTAAGCAGACAGAGGTGTACATGTTGACAACATGTTGACATAAAATATCATTTTTTAAGGAGTATTGTCCAACAGACCAGATTGTAGTAGATGTGATGACAAAACCTGCAACAAAGATTAAGTTGAGTAAGTTTGCAAAGTTTATGTTTGGAGAGTTACAATGTGAGAGCAAGTGGGTGTGTTAACATGTGTAAAATATGCTCTCAATTGTGTAAATGGGTTTTTGTTGTGGTGACATGGGCGGGTGCAAGTGTTGTGGGAGGAACGCTGACAGCCAATGAGAAGCACTGTAATTCACTTGTGATATGTTTGTATAAAGGAAATGAGATTGACGATAAAGTTCCCTTCCTGTGAGGATACCATGTTGAGCAGCCCACAGTGTATTATTCCTCCGTCATGCCCCAATTTCGGTCTAGCACTGGGTACTCATGTTAGGAACGCTGTGCAAATCGCGCTCTGACAACTAGTCTGACATGAGTCTGGCTGATTCATTTAATTGTACTTGGTTTGCCTGCTGCTAAACTTGAATTAGATTTGACTGCTTGACTTGACGTGGAAGTAAAAGCTTGGTCCTCCATAGTAAAATCCAAGTGTTGTAAAATTCTAGACATTTCTAAAGTGATAAAACAAGCTACACTAAAGTGTTGAACATATTAAACTTTACACATGCTAGACATCGATATGTTGACATTGTTGCTGTGAACTTGTTAACATCCTGACTTTAGTATTTAGCTCACAGCAACACTGAGTCAAAGAAGTCTCACAGAGCTGCTAGCATGACTGTAGACTATTAGTCTTTATTCCAAACCCTCAGTCACCTCTATCTGCAAAGACAGCCATAATTTGTGCAATGCTTTAATGAGTAGTTCATCAGTTCAACTTCCTGTTAAGAAAAAGTTCAGACTAGAATACAATCATGAAATATTATTGTGTCTTGAGCTAAGCAACTAAAATCAATATTTTGTCAAGACACATGGAACCAGATGACATCATCTAGTATGCAACAGACCAAACCATTACAAGGTGGAACCTGCAAAGTTCCAGAACTCAATGAAAAACAGGCTCAAGAGGTATCAAGACAGACAAAGAACATTAAAGTCAACACAGTGCAAATACAGTATCTACCTATGAAATCAAACCACTGAAGGTTATACTACTACCAGTAAAGCATATGAAAATGTTGCTATTGTGCAATGAACAATGAATTGTCTGATACATGTAATAAAACACACAGAACTGTTATGGACCTCAAAATATTCACTGTACTGGTATTGGTCTGTGCACATCAGATAATTAGTAACTGTACAATAAGAAATCAAAATATATCAGTATATTGACATAGTTTAACCATCACCATGACAGAATTCCTGAAATTCAGTTATTGCTTTTGGTTTTGGTGTGCCCTCCCAAGACTGTCTCTGTACTCATCTGGTCAATGAACCCTATGCCTCCGTGTGTCTAATGTGTTCTCAGATTTGAAGGCGATGACAGCTTCAGCTGACTACATGGTGGCATTCAAATTCAACTCTACTTTGACTCTTAATCTGAAAGTCTTTTTCACTGCTTTGCGTGGAGAAAGCATCGTGACTCTCGGACCACCACAGAAATCATTCTGTCACATTTCAGTCTAACATTATGTGAACTTCCATTTCCCCTTAAAGTCGACCTCACTCATTTCTCCACATCTGTCCACCAAAGACAGACCACCAGTGTTTTCACCTGGCTCTGAAACAAGTTGTTGCAGAAGTATGTAAATAAAAAACTCATCCAGCCTGAAATACACTCAAACATCTGCTGATACAATAACAACAGTCCACTGAGCGAGACGTAATCCATGAGCTGCTTCTGTCTCATCACAGGTCACTTCAGAAGAGATGTCTCATTTTTGGCTGTTCATGCACTGAGCCAAGCTGCAGAGTCGGGCAGACTGTATTTGTGCTGGAGTGAGTCACTATGTTTTCATTTGAATCTCTGCACAAACATGAACATTTGAGCAGGCTCTCAGCTTGCCGCAGCATGTTGTGATGAATTTATGGATCTATATATCTCACTGGATCTCTGTTTTTCTTCTTTAAAACTTGTGATGAGACATTATTTCATACCCATCACATTGTTTTCACACCTTCCTGTGCTGCCCTGTACAGCTGTCTGTGCTCCCGACATTCTGCTTTTCTTTTCTTTTTTTTTTAATAATAGATTTTATTGATTTTTATCCATGTATAGTGGAAGTAAAAATAGAAATTATACAAGTACACAAGATAATAACAGGGTGGATGACGTTAATAAAAATAAATAAGTAAATGAAATGAAAACAGATAAACAATAAAAATTAAATTTAAAATACCTAAGTACATTAAATAAAACCATCAGTACAACAAAAATATATATACAAGTAGATAGTCAAATAAGATCAAAGCAAAAGCAGAGAAGGGGAGATCTAGAGACTGGCAGTAGTAATAACAGATATAATAATATAAATCATCCAGTGGAAGTATTCCAGTCTAAAGCATATCTCCCCTTATTTACAGTGTCCCGGAGAGGCGGGGGTAAGTACCTCAGAAAGGCCGACCATGTTCCCTCAAAACAAATTATCATTCCCCTTCATTCGCGTCTTTCTGAGGGTAAAACTTTATACATTTCTTGGTACCATTGTGTGACAGTTGGAGGTTTGTCACTTATCCACTGCTTTAAAATACATCTCCTAGCCAGAAACAGAAGTTTGTCACAAAGTTTAAAATCTGTTCTACTCAGTGATAATGTTTTTGAAGGCAAGCTTAATATGAAGGGGCCAGAATCCTTTGTAACTTTAAGTGAGAAAATTTACTCAATTCCTGGGCTACATTGCTCCAAAACCTTGCAATCAAACGACACTCCCAGAAGCAGTGAATGTATGTCCCAACAGACAATTTACATTTGATGCAGAGGGGAGAGGTCCGGTTATCCATCTTGTTAAGAATGAATGGTGTGATGTGGGATTTATGGAGTATCTTATATTGGGTTTCTCTCATTTGGTTGCAAATAAATGTGGTTTTGGTAGAGACTATTGCTTCATGCCAGTAATCTTCGACATTCTGCTTTTCTAATACTATGAAATGAAAAAAACATCCAGACTGGGACACTGATGATGTTGAAGAGGGTCTGTAAACTCTGCCTGTAGACAGGGCCCCATATTCATGCCATGTCCTGTCTTGTCATGCATGGGGATGTATTACCAACCAGACACAGCATGTAACTGCCATAAGAAGCCCATGTTTAAATTGTTGGTTTGTTATATCATTTGAATAAATGTACATTGGTTTTGCTCTAAATATCTTTAAACTTAACAACCTCTACTGTTAAATATAAGTTGAGGTCCCAGAGTTTCTAAAGATACCAAATATGTCAGGTTGAATTTGGGGTAAATGTGTCCAAAATCAAAAAGAAATTACTTTTAATGTAATGTTACAAGTACAACCATAAAACACGTTTTCTCAAACATGGGTTTGAATATTCCCCTAAATGAAGAGCTGGAACAATCAAATACAGGATATATATGAGATACAGATGCAAACAGGGTGGGATAAGCTAACTCAAACAATCTTAAAGCACCACACTCTGAAAATCTTGTGTTTGCTGACATCTGGTGGTTTATCTTCTCCCCTTGTTTCAGTGATGTGCAGGTGGACTCTGGTTAGTCCAGAAGATTGAATTTCAGTGGATGATTATAAAACCTCTTTATTGTGTTTAGGTTTAATTAAAATGATTTTGCAGCGTCCAAAGCCCACCCAGTGTCACCCACCCAAGCCCACCCACACCAACATTCCCAGAAACAATAGTAAATCCAGTTGCTTTGAATTGATTTACTTTACGATGTCTTTTTTTACGTTTGTTTTAAAGTTTTCAGCTAACTGATATTTGCTTGCTGAGAGCCCAGACCAGTCAATTAATGTCTTGTAGTACAGATATTCCATCACCAGGTGGCACTGTTGAATATGAGATGACATGAACAGTTTTCTGAACTTTAACATGTCAGCAACAACAGCAGCTGTCCTCTGCACTGAAACATTCAGGAAGCAGTTGAAGAAAAGATTTTTTAGCTATTTTGCAGTTTCACTGAAAGACATAAATTAAATTGCAGTATAAAAGTGATTTCATTTTGTCATACTGATCAGATATCACAGGACTGAGCAGACAGACTCTGTTGGACACATCATCTAACTGTTGACATTCACTACTGTCACAGGTTAAGGTGTTCAAATTGATATTTATTATTTTTTTAATTTATAATTTAAAGGTATCTCCAGAATCTGTCCAAAAAGAGGTCATATTTATACTAGAAGATAGACTGATTATCAGCCTGGCTGACAGCAGATATTCAGCATTTTTAGATTATCAGTACCAGCGTTCTTTTGTGTGTGTGTGTGTGTGTGTGTGTGTGTGTGTGTGTGTGTGTGTGTTATTACTGATCCAATAAATTGATTTTGAAAAAAGCACTACTTTGGCTCTGATGCAGCATTCTTTCTCTGCCCACCTCTCTGTGTTTTCACTCAGTGTCCTGCCCACACCACTATCTGATTGGTTACAGGCCACACGTAATAGCCAACCAGCACTCAATAATTTGAAGTTGCAAAGTAACTGGAAATGTTAATGTTAAGGAGAAGGAAGTATAAAGTAGCAGAAAATAGTACAGTACTTTGTAAATTGTAGTTACATTCCATTACTGGTTATTCTAAATTTTGACATTAAGATTTTTATTTTTATCCTTGAAGAATATTATATCATCAGAATACCTATTAAATCATTTGATCAATGTTGATGTTGATCAATGACATTTTGTTCTAATGTTTTTTGTAGTTTTGTATGGAATGTACTAATGCTGACATCTCTACAGCTACATTCAAACACAGACAGTGACACCGCTGTTCTTATCAGCACTGATTGATTGGCTACTTTGAGATCAGTGGCTGATAGATGTCTTGAGACATCTGTGCTCAGTTTGATCTCAGTTGAATAGTTTTTGGTGAAAATATGATAATCCACTCCAGTTCAACTACTTGATGATTAACTCGAGACTTGTTAATGACCGGGTGGGGGGTGATTTAGCTGACTAACACTGTGCAATAGAAACTGAGGTGTCTATTAGACACAGTATTTATACATTTTGCTGTATAAAGTACATCTAAATTCAATATATTAAAACAGTCACAGCCCTTCTGTTTGAGCATAATGCCAGCGCAAGCTATCAGTCTCTGGTTCAACTGTCCAGTGACGTTTGTGCTGACCTCTACCGAGTGGCTGCAGAAAGCCTCAGTCTACAGAGGTAGTGAAGGGACAATTAACCAGGACAACTGGAAGGAAGTGGACAGTTGTTGCTTTCTGGTGTTACAGGCCTATGGGACACACTACACAGTGTTACACATCAACAACATGACATCTGCACTGCAGATTCACAAACAGAGGGATTCTGCACTCTCTTGCATGCTTACTGCCTGACAATGTTTGACATTCCAGCTGGACATCCTTTGAGGCCTGGGAAAGTCTGAGGGGGAATGAGTGCTCCATTGTTGCTGGTTAAGCAACACAGAACTCGGCTTGTCAACTCCTGATCCTAAAGAATGACCAGTCAAAGCTCACAGTCAAGCTGCAGAAACTGTGGGACATATATACTGTATATATATATATACACCTTGTCATTATTGAGTGTAGATTGATGAGGTGGAAAAATGTATTTAAATGATTTTAACATTAAGCTGCAACATAACAAAAATGTGAAAAAAGTGAAGGGGTCTGAATACTTTCTGAATGCACTGTAGTTCAGGATAAAACAGTGTGGATGCCAACATAGATAGATATTATGAGTTTAATTAATTATTCTATTTCATCATTCTGTTTATAAATGATCAGTGATGGAATGTAATTAAGTACATTTACTCAAGTACGTATTTAACTACAATTTGAGATACTTGTACTTTACTTGAGTATTTCCATTTTCTGCTACTCTATTATTTTCCAGTCCACAACTTGAAGGCAAATATTGTGCTTCTACACCATGATATGTATTTATTTAATTTAGTTTCCAGTTTCTTTGCAGATTACACGTTGCATTACATCCAAAGTAGTGCATTTTTAAATTATGAATATTTTAGCGGAAATAGCATAAAAAACACCCACCCCAACACTATAAATGATGAATTAATAGTTCAATTTTTATTTTGGGTATGTCGAATTTGAGTGTGGTATAAGATGAGTTAATGAGGCAATTAAAATCGTTTTAGTTTGGCCAAAGAGAGAAACTTGAATTCAGATGGTGTACTGTTATTTTCTGTTAAATAAGGTAAGTGTCAGAGTATTTAATTTCTTTATTCCACCATCAGCTGGTATATATCTCCCATCTGAAACCATCAGACAACCACCTCTTGAGGTAAAAGTGCTATTAGGAGACAGGGTAGGCTGGGGCTAGCTGTATAAGATGCTAACTTCAGTAAATATCTCTGCAACACAGAACAGACTTCTTTGACAGAACGTCAGCACTGCTGTTTCTTCACATTCTGTTGATAACGTTAGTTCATTTTTTAAAAGTTTTAAACTAAAATTCTGGCCTTATCTTACACATGGCTCCTGTAAAATATTAAATAGCTTTGCTGGGCTGGCACGATTGGTCAGTCACAATGATGTTCCAGGAATAACACCTACACAGCGAGAGCCTACAGGCACCTTGATTTTATATTCCAGCTTTACTTGCCTGTAAGGCAGCAGGAAGTCAAGTTGTAATAAAAGAGTCAGTAAATATGCCAAGTCTTCCTGTCAGTCTTTCCCCATTTGCCCAAATCATGTGGGCAAAGGGTGAGACAGGCGCACCCAGCTAGCTGTCACGGAAACATGCTTGTCATTTGCAATCTACCTTTATTAAATTGCCTCCCACGTCCCCTACACATTTCAATCATTGTCATAGAAATGTTAAACATTGACAGAGATTCGAGGTATTTCCAACCTTTATTGAAACAGAGCCCTGATATGTACAAATTCAGCAGAAAGAACAAAAAGAAAAAGAAAAACATGTTTTCATTCAAGCATGTGGTTTTAGTAACATGTACAACCAAGGACAATAAATTCTGTTGAAATAAAGGGTGAAATCATCTGAACACAACAAGGTCCAGCTGTATAGTACAGTTCCTGTCAGGATGAGAAGTATAGGACTAAAACAAAACCAGCCAGGCCTGGACTGTTCCACAGTATATCCAGGGAGGCAGAGTTGCATAGAGAAGAGTGCTGCATGTAAAACAAAGTCATTAGTCAAACACGAGGCCCTGCACACATTTACAGGTACATTATTCCCACACCAAAGGAAATCATCCAGAGGCAGCTACATGGGCATGGAGGAGAATAGTTCAAGGGTTTGCTAAAATCTCTTGACATTTAGTACATTCCTCTGATATAAAGTAAAACAAAAATTATTCCTCAGAAATCAGAGTAAAATTTAAAAATAAAACACTTTACGTTGATCATCTCAAGCTTGGCTCTTCCATTAGCTTGTCTCCAGTTCAACATTATCATTTCTACCCTCACAATCAAATATTCATACATTAGTGAAACAAAGGTAAGCAACTGAGGTACGTTTTTCACAGAAGTTCAAAACATTAACCAAAGTACACTGCGGTCTGTGTTGAGCTAAAGGTGTGTAAACATCTGTATCAAAGTAAACCCATTTCCCACAATGCATTGGTACAAACAGAGAAACAGTGGCTGACAGAAATCAAAAGCTGTGTCATTTATTCCAAACCCATGTGATGCATTTATAATCCAAGGAAAACTGCACGCACCTAGCACACTCATGACATTAAATAAAAAGATGTTTTGTCTCTAACTGAGGAATGTGTTGGTTGGAAAAATTTAACAATGGCTCAGTAAAGAAAAGGTGAAAATGTGCAGAAACACGAGGTAGTACAATTAAAAAGAATGAGGATTCTCTTAATCATCCAGGGTTCTAGTTCAAGTCAACATAAAACAGACTTTGGTTTAAGGGCAAAATTATCAACACAGATACAGTATTCTGCTGTGGTTCACTAATGTTCTGAAAATGCCTCTAAACTCATTAGTTTTTTACATTCCACTTTTGATCGCAGGCACAATTATACCTCAAAAAGGCCTGTGACTGATTTTTTACATTAGAGTGATTAATTTAACAAGAAATAAATTTCAAACATTATGAAATATCTGCAGCCTTGCACCTTTAACGTGGATGAAACCTGTTCCTTAGGTTATCTTTAAAAACATGATTTTACTCAGCAAATACATGGTCCACAGTAAAAAGCAAAATACTGATTCATGTGAAATTGGGGAAACTAAATCCTCAAGACCATATACCCTGGATAATGAATTTGCCAAATGTTAATGTGCCAAATCAAAGAAAAATATAGCAGCTGATCTGGAGCCAAATTTTACCTGACAATCAATTTCAAGGCACCATAGGTATAAAGGAATTGATTACACTGGAACTCAAAGTGTCAATGAAGTCAATTTAACTGACAAATTCTAGCGAAGGCAAAGAAGTGGGGTAAAATAATGTGAAAAACTTGCATGTCTCCAGAAATACCATATTATTAAAAATAACATACACTCTGTCATGTGTGCCTATTGGGACATTCTTTTCAACAACGAATCAATAACAGACATGTTATCACATTTATGTTTGTGACCAAAAAGGGGGCTGAACAAATTACAATTAAAAACATAAAATCAGCTCCTGAACTATTTTGTTACATTTGACCCGGGCTTTACTTTCCTAGCAACAATTATATCAAACATGTCCATTAGAAACTCAAATAACTGAAAATGCTCAGCCAGTAAATCTTGAGTGAAACCTGATCTGCTAACTACATTTCACTGAGGATGGACTGTGTACCTGTGCACCAAATAGAGGGAACATTTGCAACACTGATGCTGGACTGTGAAACATGGCAGAGTGAAGTAGTTAAAGGGGCTGTTTGTAGTCATTTACATGTCTTACTCACTTTTTTATTGGTCATATGTGTGCAGATTGTAATGTGATGTGAAGAGTGAGACCATCCTCGTCTCTCTCTGTTGTCTTTACAACCCTGTGGACGATTTTTTGAAGTTGTTTAATGCTGCTGGACTGTGGATCTCTTTGTGAAGGACTCGGGGTGGATTTTCTGAAACAGTCCAAAGGATGTGACTTTATGTACGTTCTCGAATATCTCCTCTCAGTGCCTCTCTCCACTACACTAACAGATAACAACAGTAGCTAACGTTAGTTTGAAAATAGAGTCTGCTAACATAAACCAACAACCAGCTTCCAGCACAACACAACAGAAGATCAACAGAGCCTCTTTAAGTGTGTTGACAAAATCAAATAGTTTCATAACATGGCTGTGGAAGACAGTAAAACTGCTATATGACAGTAAAATTAGGAGAAAAAAAACCCAGGCTAAACATGTCTACAGTTATCCAGGGGCTAATAGGGTTACTACTGTGAGACTATAGAAATTTGACACTGATTACAAATTCTGTTCTATAGTTTTATACTAGGTAACTATCACTTTAAGCTTTGGATGCATCAGGAGATTGCAGGCATTGCTGTAAATCAATGAGCATGACTACCACATACTGAGTTTACAGGAATCTTGCATTTTTACAACCATTTCATTCACTGATTAGCTACAACTGTCTCAACTGTATTCCAGGAAAACTGACTGTATCATGATATATATTGATATCGCAATATAAAATGACATATATCATGACAATGGATTTTACACACATGACAGACTCCTAATAACTAGCCAAGACTCACTTGTAGCGTACCTCAGTGTAAACCAACAGATGTCTGGAGAAATTTAAACCCAACAACAGAAAAGGGTGATGACACCGTTTTCTGTCAAATCTCACTGGGGCAACGCAAGTTTACTAGATCAATGTTGATCAAAAAGAAAATAAGAGGAAATACACCAGCGCAAGACAGGTCAGCATGTGACATACAATCCTAACGGTCAGTCAAGTAAACATCTGACGCAAGACCAGACTTAATTGAAGTTTTCAACAAAATAATAGAAACTCGACTACATGAAGTGAGAGGTTCAGTAGCAGTATGATCTGATGTCACAGTGTTTTTATTAAATATTATCAAAGTGGCAGACTTATGGAGACAATCACCCCAGTGAACACACAAATAGTGTCTAACACTGCAGCTTAGCTTAAATTTAGTCAAATCACTGCAATGTCCTGGGTACAGTCACTGTCGTGTTTTCTGATGGGAATTTCTCCAGACCTCTATTCTTTGATGGAGGCGTGGCTACATCAAGCTTCCCACTAAGCAGCAAACTAATGTCATGTTTCTTGCTTAATAATAATATCCAAGGCAAGACAAACATTCTCAGAATTGGCAGACAACTCCGCTGTAAACAAGTTTAAAGAAAACAAAATTTTTCCATTTCAGCATCAAACTTCAGGAGTAACGGCATTTCTTCTCCCTCATCTTCACAGTCTTCAGTGTAAAAGATGCAGACCTTCACTGATGTGGCATCTCCATGTAGAAACACAAGTCTGCAGAGAAACACAAGATGAGAAAAGATGAGATTTTACAGTTTGTTTCAATATGAAGGACATTTGATGGAGCAAAACAAGCTTGGGGCTGGAGTGCTGCTGATTAAATAAGCACTCTGTAGTTTTGGAGAAGAAATGTTAATCAGAAGAGAAAGATCTTCACTGACTGATTTTTTCTGCCTAAACAAGCAAACTGTCTTTGTTTTCATGACTGAATAAACAAACTGACCTTAAAGGACAACACAATTTATACTGTTTTACTTTTATATGTGGCGGACCCTGCCACCTTTCTAGCTTCAAACAGTGTTCTGGGATTTTCCTCTGAGAACAGCTTGTTTTTTTTACTTATGGGAAAGATGCATATCTTCTGAGTATGCATTATTACCTCATTAATATAAAAAATCTGAGTTTGAATTTCTTCTCCGAAAATACATAATGCCCCTTTAAAGTTTCTGGGTTACTGCAGTGGATGTAACCCAGATGTGTTGTCTGAATACCTAACTGTCATCTGTAAATAGCTTGTGTCAATAAGACACAAGCTGGACGTGCTGGGCATATCAAATCATCTGTGGGGATTGTCTCAACTGTTTTGATAAAACAACTTTTTTAAAAAAACATTCTCTTGTTTTAGTTTCTCAGTTGCAAAGACTTGCTGCCTTCCTGTCTGACACGATATTAACCTGAATCTCTTTTGGTTTAGAGTGTGGACAAAACAAGCAATTTGATAAAATCACTTTGGGCTTGAGGAAATTTTGATGTACGTCTTTGGAGATTTCAAAAGACCCAGACTTTGCATTGTTTCTTGTGGAGTTTGATGAATAAAAAAAGCCAAAAACATTCCTTTATTCTACAAATCAATAAATCCTACAACAAACGAAATAGTGATCACAACAGTAACTCCAGATAGTGACCTCGGGGTGACTATCTGACTCAAAGATAGTAAAAGAATATATTCCAGAGAAACTCTGGACTGTCAGGAATATCTTCATCTGGGTCCATTCACCTTGTCTCATGTGTGTTAGTAACAGTATGTGCTACTGTTTGTATTGCTTGTTAGAAGAGCGCAACGGAAAGAAACTTATAGCAATATCTTATTTTTATAACCAAGTAAATTAATCAACACTACACTACCACTGAGAAGCAAACATTCCAGTCTTGCACAAGAGAACCTTCATAATATAATGGACAAATTGTCATGATTGTCATTGTTCAAGGATAAAAAGGATAACCCCCTTGAGTTTAGTGATCCTATGGCCTTTTCCTGTCACACCATCCACCCGACAAAGTTAGCATTGTTAGCTTCTCTGCTGGTCAGGCTTAAGGTACTTTTACACAGCCTGTTCAAGGCAATGGAGGTCCTTACCTTCTGAGATCAACCGCCATATAAATTGTTGTTATTGCCATATTAAGTTATGTTATTGTCTAGAAAGTGCTGCTTGTATGTTATAAGTCACACTAGACGCAGACTCTATGTAACAACCATCACACTTGTAAGAATGTCAGCATGCCATCACACACTGGGTCAGTGCTTGTGCATTGTTTGGTTCAGTGCAAAATAGCAAAGTCGGCAAAATGGTGGACCTTTGTAGCAGCAGTATCGCGGGATCTCTGTGTGAGAGAGGGAAGCCATGGAGAGTGGAGCCTTTATTAGCTGTAAGTGGTGCTTTACATATTTTTTCATTTGTTTGATATCTAAAGCTCAGACACTACGGTGTAGTGCTGCTCCCCTGACAGATCTTTATTTGTTAGCAGAACATCTGTCAGCAGTGCCGTTATGAACAAACTGTGTTTTCCTTGAGGAGACACTGAAAACCCTCTGGAGGATTTCTCCCAACAGCCAGCTGCTTTACACAGCCTGAAAAACGTGTGTGGCATAGAGGCAGCTGGAGAGTTAACAACAATCACCTGATCTGAAACACTGAGTGTTCCTGTGCAGCATTGAGGATGGGAAATTTGCAGCAGCCTATAAACACAGAGATGTGCTGAGTCGGTGCAGCAATGCCACACTGCTGCAGCAAACTGTCTGACTCTTTTACAGCAATGCTCACTGCAGAGTGCCCACACACACACACACACACACACACACACACACACACACACACACACACACACACACACACACACACACACACACACACACACTCTGACAGTCTCACCTGCTGTATGTATAAATACATAACCTCAAAACAGCAGCAGACATACAAACACCTCATAGGATATGCCAAAATAAAAAAGTCTAGCTGGTAAATGAATGAATATGGATAACTGCAAACTGGCAACAGTGAGTGAAGCTGACGTAATAAAAAAAAGGAGTAAAGACATTAACTGAGCGTGCCCTAAGAAAAGCCTTAGATGTGGTAGGACAGACCATCAGGAGGTTTTCACTGGGGTCACAGGCCTGCTGTCAATCAACATGACAGGCCACAAACGCTTCAAAGATGTCCTGTGCTCGGCCTCCCATCAACACAGCTAATACTCTGTCTGAGAGCATGTCAGTCTGTAAACCGCTGTGTTGATGATCATCATGAGCCATTGTGCAGCAGTGAGGAGCCAGAGCCTCTGGTGAACCCTGCAGCATAAACAATCCTTTGTTAAATATGACCTGCAGCACCGTGTGAGGGGTTTGGTGTTTTTTCTGAGATGTGCTGACACTTGGCCTGTCAGATACAGTTTGTGCCAACATACTCTGTTACATAACTGCCATAACAGAGGTTCAGGCAGGGATTTAGAGCTTCATCCTGCAGCCCTCAGATACATGTTTGATGTCCCCTGCTGACTTGTCAATTTTACGTAGCATGGGAATTTTGCTGACGGATTGAGGTAGTAACTTGATCCAATTAGGTGCCCCATTCACACTACCTTTCATGGCCAGACTACTGTGCCATTATTCCACCATGTCATCTGTATGAATAGGGCTAGTGATGGTCCTGGTTCAAAACTATAAAGATTTATCAGCTTAAATTGTTGATATATGAAGGAACGATGAAATGGGAGAATAGGCGTGAACATTTAGAGAGAAGAAATACTACTCCGTTAGAGATTTTAACACACTCACAAGACAAATAGTTCAGTGTGTGGTGAACATGCAGGGAGCTGATCGGGGGATGGGGGAGAGGATGAATGGGATGTGGGGGGCTGGGTTCAACAGCCTGACAAGGCAGAAAGCAGAGCAAGAGAGACAAATATGCACTCCTTCCCATCCCCCTACAAGAACAGGCACATGACGTAACGGCAAACAAAGGCAAAAGGTATGATATTATAGCCCTTTTCACACAGAGATTCCGTATTATCGCCGCCAAGAAGGCTTGCCTTTAGGCTGCCTTTGTTCACACTAGCCCCATTCACACTGCTCTTTCAATGCGGGAATCATGCGCCGATTCTCTGCATCGCTGTCTGTGTGAAAGTTTCAGATGCGGAGAGGGGGGACAGTTCCTGCGGCCCTGATGCACCTCCAAGGCCGCCTCCGAGGCTAGACAGTCTTTGTGAATGGAAAAGCCAGAGGCGCAGATCAGGGGTGCGTCAGTCTGATGGTGTTCACAGTCTGACAACTAAACAGATCCTTCACTCATCAAATAAAAGAAAAATGACCAAACAACTGTACTTAGTAGCTGGTAGTGTCTTTGGCAACTTAGATTTCTGCCCGAAAAACGGCTTCTGTCTCCGGCAAAAAACTTTAACTCACCATGTGTTTGTCTCCTTCCACTATTGTGTTGTTGTAGTTACCGTCTTGAAAAAAAAAAAATTAAAAATCACACAGGTCAGCCCTCCCGACCGAGACTTCAGTGAACTCTCCCCTAGAAAACAGCCTCCCTCCCCGCGAGTCAGAAAGCGTCCTGTTTACTGATGGCGATTATGTAATTATGTAATTTAGAGCGAAAAACGCAACTTTGTCGCTTTCTGGGATGCATGGTGGGTTAGGATCTCAGTCACAACACATTATAACTGCATCCATATGATTATAAACAGTCAGCTGATACATGTTTAGATTAACAGGTGGTTAACGGGGAAAACATGTAAAAAACAAAACAAAACACAGATCTCAACGTCATGATGTGTACCGCCACGCCTCTTTTGGATCCGCAGCACCACCGCGCTGTATGAAATGGCACACTGGAGCGGCTTTACGCCGGAGCCTCTTGGTTCAGTGTGAGCGAACAAAGGTGGAGAAATGGTGAGTCTGTGTGAAAAGGGCTACTGCTTAAAGCTGCTCCAGTGTGTCATTTCATACAGCATGCCAAAAGAGGCGTGATGGCACATATCATCATATGGACATCCATGTGTTTTTTTTTAATGAGCACTGTGGAAAGTGACAGTTACATTTTTTGCTCTAAATGACATCGCATAAACACCATCAGTAGATAGCAGACTCTGTCTGGCTGTCACTCGTGAGGAGGATGCTGTTCTCTGAAGGGAAGTTCACTGAAGACTCAGTTGGGAGGGCTGACCGTCGCTGGGATTTTTTTTCAATACAAGTTGCCAGAGACAGTAACCACAACAACACAATAGTGGAAGGCGACAAAGATGTGGTGTGTTAAAGTTTTTTGCTCTGAGTCGCGTCACATAACCACATCATTCAACTGTGGGAGCTGCCTGGCTCTGCGGCCGGGGACAGACGCTGTTTTTCGGGCAGAAATGTGATGAAGAGTCAGTAGGACAGACAGGATGACAGTGGCTTTTCCATCAATGGATGCAGTATTTTTTTCCTCATATAAGATGCCAAAGACACTACCAGTAACCACATTACTGTTGTCTGGTCCTGTAACGTTGCTTTGAGGGGTTAAGTGTGGGACATTTCTCTTTTATTTGATGAGTGAAGGATTGTTTAGTTGTCAGACTGTGAACGCCATCAGACTGACACACCCCTGTTCCGCGCTGCCGGCTTTTCCATTCACACAGACACTGGCTCGTCTCTGCTGCGGCTCTGATACTACCTCTGGAGGCGCATCAGAGCCGGAGCGAAACTGTCCCCACCTGCGCATCTGTAACTTTCACACAGATGATGCATGATTCCCGCCTTGAAAAGGTAGTGTGAATGGGGCTTATGTCTTTTACACATATAATCAGAATCAGAAATACTTTATTGATCCACAAGCAGAAATTGGTACGTTATAGTGGTTCCTTCTAGAATAGAAATATCCAACCATAGAGAGGTTTGAATAAAATATAAATAGAGAAGACAATAAGAAATCAGAGTAAGTAGAAATCAAAAAAGACACTGGCAGCTCAGTTAAGGAAAAAGCAGCTAACCATCATAACATGAACTATTAAAACAACAGAAAGAGCCAGTACGCTCGTCCGGCCTCTTTTCAACACAGGCGTGAGTGTGCTGATGGATCTGTGGCCCCGGGGTCAGGGGGAGGATGGGGCTATGGTTGCGTAAGAGTTGTCCTGGTTAGCTCCAGCGCAACAAACACAGACACACTTATCCAGGCACGATGACTGGCAGTACACGAGCACATTCATTGAGGGCTGTCATTGCAGTTACTAAATATGTGCCCTGGGCAAGACAGCAACCCCACCCTCTGAACCATTCACTTGAACTCACAAGTAAACTTCATGGAACATGTCACAACACCTCATACTGCTAATGCCATTTACTACACCTGGCTGACAGCCATCAGACAGGCCTGAATGGACCTCAGGGACAAAGATTCTGATATGAATGTGGAGCATTTAAACACCTCACAATTGTCACTTGAGCCATCATAACCTCCCTAGTCCCTGAGACCTAAAAACCACTGCAGGCAACAATATGACACAGTACTTGGACCAACAGCAAAGACACACAAAAAGACAATTCCTCACAAGACATGTTGTCTTCTTGACTATGGAACTGAGGGAACATTCATAGGTGACTTGGCTAATATTAGAGTCACTACATGGTTTAGCCTGTCACATATTGTTGTTCTCACAATAAATGAGACAACTAAAGGGTAACTTTCAACCTAAAAAAACAGTGACGTCACTGGTACTCGGAAGAACTACAGGCCATTTCAATTTGGATTTCTAGTCTCCACCTCTGGGTATCCAGTGGGTGTGATAAATCGAAAGAATACATATATGGGGGGCCAGGGGCACCGCCAGTAGTTTTGGGCCCCATGAAAAGAATATAAAATCCGAAGAATATAAAGAATATAATTGGGCCCTTGTATAGGCTGGCGAAAAAATTTGATGCTGTTTTATATAAAACTATACATTTTAATGATATTTTTGACTATCATTCCCATATTTGTGAAAAGAACAACATGACAGCTACTTGGTTACTGCTCACTGTCTCCCTTGTAGTCCCGCATGCAGGTCTAATTTATCTTCACAACTGTAGACTCACAGGTGGTGGCATTGGATTTGGGGTGAAAAATACATATATGAGGCTATATAGTCGTTGCAATTTAATCTTCTGATTTCCAGAAAATATAAACATTTCTCTGATTGTATTGAGAGTTGTATTGAGTCACAGTCTGCATGCACCAGAAATTTTCTCCTCTGTTCCTACTGCAAAGCAGGGGGGGTGAGAGTCCCAAACTACTGTCTTGTTTGAATATGGTAGGTATATTTTCCAACATAATTTAACCATCCAAATGTGAACAACAGAACGACATGTTTATTTTAATTATACTCTGCCTCATTGATCACCATAATCTTAAAGTTGGAATTATTCTCCACCTCAGTTCTTGGCTTTCTTGGCCTACTTTTAACCCTCTTAAAGGAGGGGAGTCAGTTGTCTTCCCTCTCCTTGCTTTCTTTCCCTTTCTGCCTTTTCCTTTCGTTTAAGGCTCCCTGATTTTGCTTTTTTGGGGAAAGACATGTCTTGATAAGCAGCAGCCACTCCGTTCATTAAGCAGCCACTCCGCTCGTTAAGCTGTTTGGAGAGGCATCTTCAGCACCTGCAGCTGCAGGGGTGGACTGAACCATTATGTATTGTAAGGGGATAGAGGGGCCTCAGACAGCCATTTATAGATATTTATAGATATTTTTTTCTTATACAGAGTAAAGTCTCTCATCCGATTTATTCTGCCAATTTTAAGTTAGTTATGACACTAATTACTTAGAAATAAAAAAATAAAATGAAAACAACATTTTTATTTCAGGCCTTTCGAGGGCGCCCTCCCCCATTGGAGCCCTGGGTAGTCAGTCCCACTTTTCCCCCCAGTTCGATGCCCCTGTGGGGGGCATGTCAGCTGGCACTCAAACACAAAACTTTTTTCCTGTCTTGCTTTTATGCATATTAGCCATGTGTTCAAAAGCAAAAGCATCATTTAACAGCTGAAATAGCATGAAAGGACATGGTCCACAGCAACTATTGAAACCTGCAGACAGAAGACAGCAACTGGTTGTGCATTTGCTCACATTGCCCTCCAATGCCAAAAGAAACCGATTATTTCTGCTGCAGTGAGTTTTGGCGTGGGCCGTTTCTGTTCGATACTGCGCATGTGCGTTACATGAAAGTTCAATTCTGGTTTGCGTAGAAGGTGAGCCAGAGACCTTCTAAAGATAAATTGAGCAAAAACAAGACCAGCAGGGCTGAGAGGAAAGATGACCACTGAGTGAGTATTTTGTCGTCTAACGCAATGTTTTAAATTTACATTTACGGCATTTAGCAGACGCTTTTGTCCAAAGCGACTTACAGTAATTCGTACATACATACACTGATGGCATGGCTGCCATGACAGGTGCTGACCAGCACATCAGGAGCAGTTTGGGGTTCAGTATCTTGCCCAAGGACACTTCAACATGCAGACCAGGGAAATCGAACCAGTGACCTTCCGATAACAAGACGCTGGCTCTACCCCTGAGCCACAGCCGCCCTTAGAAAATATGTAGCCGTACAGTTTACCGTCTCAAAACATATGCAACAGCTGTTTCTGCGAGGGCCTGTGGAAAACACACACTAAAGCTTATTGTAATTACTTAACACAAAGCCACTTAATTCAAAGCACTAAGGACCACAAAAGGACGTGTTGAACGTCTGTTCCTTAGCCATCAGCATGAGGAGACCAAAGCTGAACAAGTGTAGTGGTCGGAGAGGGCACGTCACGAGTGGAACACGGAGAGGCGCATTTAGAGTGCACAGAGCCAAGCCGCATCTCTGAGAGTGCACAGGGCTGCAGCTCCAACAGGTGACAGTAGCCCCATTTCACACTGCCCTTTGAGTGCGGGGATCCTGCGCCAAGTCTCCGCATCCTCCTCTGTGTGAAAGTTTCAGGGGATGAAATTTCGCTGCGGCTCTGATGCGCCTCCAGAGGTAATATCAGAGGAGAGAAACCGACCCGATGAATACTGTAACCAAAGAATTACAGACAGCTCACAGACTTGCATCCGCTCTGAGTGCTAACAGAATAATGCGCCTTAGCTTCATAGAGTGACTTTGAAAACACCAAATGACTTAATAGTATCAATGACACAACATTCCTCATACTTGCAGCTGTAGCGACGTTAGCGAGCTACATTCTTTTGATTGTTATTTTAAATCATTATTAATACTAGGGATGTAACGGTTACCGGTGTCACGGTAAACCACGGTAAAATTCCCGACGGTGAAGGTTACCGTTTAAGTTTTAATTACCATGGTAACCGACGCGGTCGATAAACACGGTGTGGAAAACTCGCGAGATACTTTATCCAAGTCTCCCTACGCAGGCGCAGGGTGCAACGTGCGCTTGTTATGTAGTGAAGAAGACATGGCGGAGGGAGGACGTGATAGTAGCGGCATTTTTCCGCCTTCAAAGAGAACCAAATCTGAAGTCTGGGCGTATTTTGGTTATTATAAGAATGCTCAGGGCCAGCTGGTCGAGGATGGCAGCCGTATCTGCAGGAGCTGCAAGAAGAAAGTTGTTGCGAGGGGCGGGAACACATCCAATTTACTTACTCATTTGCGCGACCATCGCCCTCAACTGATAAGCGAACGCAAGGTAAATTAACCTTAAGCTCAGGTGAATGATGTGTGTATGTCGAGTTTTCTCTGTCTAATTTGCTGTTGTCACTAATGTAAACTGACCAGATAGTGGTATAACTAAACGAAGTTGATCCGTGATTTGGCACGTTATCTGAACCGCTTATTAATTGTAGATTTCACTTTTTAAAGTCGACCTAATAATTCCCCAAATATTGATGCAGAGCTGCAGTGAGGAGGATTTGAGACAAACACGTACTGGGTGGACTGAGTTAGTGATATAAATGTATAATACTTGTGGATTATTTGTAGAATAGACTATATATAAAGAATAATTTAAAATGGTGAATATAACAAGTGTCTAGATAGAGATAAGAGCCAAAATAGAGTATTCATAATTAATTTAACAATAATCCTTTTTGTTTTGATCTAAAAGATTATCCAACCTGTTTCTCACAAAAGTGATATGATCTAGATTGTGAGTTTTGTGATCTGTTGGTTGCACCCTTAGTATTAAGTAACAATGACAGTAATAATTAATAATGACTTTTTCTATTCATTTTTTTCACAGAGAGGGTCTGCTGGCCAATCGAGTGCTACTGCCAGTACATCTCATTCTACCTCTGTAACGCAGACATTACAGGACGCGTTTCAAAAACAGGCTGCTTATACCCTAAGCCTTTTAATATATAATAAATCTATTTAAATATAAATCTTGGTGAAATTATTTCAATTTATCAGTGTATCAGTGTTTTTTCAACATTTTGAAGACATTTTAAAAATACCGCGGTATACCGATAACCGTGATAATTTTGGTCACTATTACCGTGGTGTGAAATTTTCATACCGTTCATCCCTAAATACCATAAGATAATACACAAAGCGATCTAGTGGTAATCCCAAATGTAGGCACATTTCTCCTTTTTGCATTTAGTGTTGCTTGAAATATGACCTGAAGTGGCTGTGACGGCTGCGGGTCATCAGTAAATGTTAATAGTTCATTGGTCCACTCAGCCATCTTCCAGATTATTGTTTCTGTTGCATTCATTGAAAGTTTTACAACATCGCTTCACAGTTTTTATTGTGAACACTGTTAGGAATTCATATTTTTCTCACTGGACTAAGATCTAAAGGATACTAAATACACTGTGTATTATACAACACTAATATAAACAAATATATAATCTATGTAGTATTATAACAATGAAAACTACAATGTTCTCGTGACATTCTTTCTCTTCTTCCTCTTTACTGGCAATGACGTACATAACTTATTTCAGATGCCTTTTTGTACACGGACCCGTGTGAAACGCCCACCTTCACGTGCTGGGCAGGTTTAGGAACTATTAGGGGGTGGAGTGTCAGGAGGTTGCATGCAATGCATCCTGGTACATGTAGGCAGGCTGTGCAAGCAGGAAAACTCTAATAACCCAACTTTCTCTTTCAAGACACCACGCACTAGGGATTTTCTTGCCTCAATTAACTACATTTACCATCAACAGTGATTGGGATATCAACATAAAAAATGGCAAATTTCTCCTTTAAGAAGTGACAATTGCCTGTCAGTGGTACTCAACATGTTTCAGGACATTAAAACGTTTTCTTAATTTGAGAAACTTTACTTTTGCCTTCATTTCCACAGATTTTAAACACACCACAAATAAGTGTATATGAATGGCCAGAGGAGAGTGTCAGTGCTGATATAAGAACTACATTGATGAGACATGTTGAACCTTATTGTCTAAAAATGTACTGCATTGAAAAAATATAGAGAGCTATTCTGAAACAGATTTATGGATGTTTGGGTGAGAATCTGTTATCATTTGATTGTCAGTTCGGATTTGGCTGAATAATGTCTCTGACAACAAGCGGCAAGTTTGGTACAGCTCGCATGATTTACAAGTTTACATACCTGTTCTGAACAGCCACACTCAAGGTGGGTTGAAGAGACAAGACATCATAATCAGGAATAACTGAACAATTTCAGACAGTCTTTCTAGAAGACATTCATAATGCTGCATTTTACTGCTTTTGGTTGTTGAAATCACTCTACAGCAGTAGGCTCAGGTCGCTTTCCCTTTCTTTTCCCATTTCTCTTCTTGCCCACCAATGGCCAACTGTTGGCCTGGTTTGTCAGGGCCTGTAACATCTGTCAAAAGGAAAGCAATAAGATATTTTTTTACCATGTCCTGCAGCCCTTTTGGAGATACAGTAGCCCTTTTCACACAGAGTTGCCGCATTATCACCGCAGCAGCGGTTTGCCAATTCTCCAAAAGAGGCGTGACAGTGCGCGTCATGATGATGCAGCTGTGTGTTTTCTTCAACGTGTTTCCCCAGGTGTCCTCCTGTTAATCTAAACATGTACACGCTGACTGTTTATAATCATATGGATGCTGTTATAATGTGTTGTGATTGAGATCCTAACCCACCATGCATCCTGGAAAGTGACAAAGTTACGTTTTTCTCTCTAAATTACATAATTACATTATCGCCATCAGTAAACAGGACGCTGTCTGACTGTCACTAGCGGGGAGGGAGGCTGTTTTCTGGGGGAAAGTTCACTGAAGTCTCGGTCGGGAGGGCTGACCGTTGCGGTGACTTTTTTCACTGCGACAAACACTTGGTGAGAGAACACAAGTTGCAGAAATGTGACGAAGAGTCGGTCGGACAGAGGCTTATCCACGTATAACTGCACTATTTTTTCCCTCATATAAGTTGCCAAAGACACTACCAGTTATTACGTTACTGTTTGGTCATGTAACGTTGCTTTGTGGGACATTTATCTATATTTCGTTGGGTGAAGGACCTGTATAGTTATCAGACAGTGAACACCATTAGACCGACACACCCTCGCTCCGTGCCGCTGGCTTATCCATTCACACTGGTTTGGTTTGCCAGTGCTGCACCTCTGACACTACCTCTGGAGGTGCAGCGAAATTTCACCCCTCGCCGCATCTGAGACTTTGACACAGAGCAGGATGCGGAGAATTGGCGCAGGATCCCCACACTCAAATGGCAGTGTGAATGGGGCTAGTCATTCAACAAAGCAGCAAAATTAAAATGGAAAAAAATTCATGGGGTGCTTGTATGAAGATAAAAGGCATACATACCTGTAATCTTGTTGTCTATCTTGTTGAGGGTCATGCAGCACACATAACCTGGTCCATTCTGGCCTGCAGCTCAAAAGCACTAGGCCGGTCCTGAGGGTTGACAGCGAGCATGTCCTGCAGCAGCTTCCTTACTCCGTCAGACATGCATGACCTGCGTTTCTGTGGGATGCTCAGTACCATCTTTGGATTCTCTAGCAGTGCCTCACCAACCGGCACAATGTCTGCTCCTTGTCTCACATATGTACCCAGCAGCTCCCGCTTAGACTCGGCATCAATGAAAGTAATTCTCTCCAGCATGGCCCAAATGATGATGCCGAGGGCAAATATGTCAGCCTTTGCTGTGTAGTGGCCCTCCCACACCTCAGGAGCCATATAGAAGTCTGAGCCGCACGCCGATGACAACCAAAACTTGTTGACATTGACGTTTTTGTTCTTGTCTTCGCCTTCTTTGCCCTCACTGGTGTCTCCTAAACCAGCGCAAACTTTACTCAGGCCAAAGTCGGCCACCTTGAGGACTGGAGTCCCTGACTTCTCGGAGATGAGGATGTTGTCAGGTTTGAGGTCTCTGTGCACAATGTGGTTTTCATGCAGAAAAGCGACGGCACTGGTCAGCTGGAGCATGAAGCTGTTGTTGGTTTGCGAGTCCGGCCGCCGGGACAGAATGAACTGATTGAGGTCACCGCCTTCACAGAACTCCATGACAAACCAGAGGTAACAAGGCTCCTCTGGAGGACCGAGCACCCTCTCACCTGCAATGGGCACACACCAGTCACTCACAGTGATGCAGTACTGTAATACACATTACTCAAGGTAGTTACAAGCGCAAAGAAAAAATACATATCTTAGTAAGAAAATAAAACAATGACATATGATATGTCACTGATAAAATACACCAGGCCACTAGCTACAGGTAAGATTTATTGCATTTATTTTGTGGCTATTTCATGTATTGTAGCCTATAAGAAAAACACGAGAATTCAACAGGAGAATTTGCAATCGCTAACTATCTCATGGATTCATTCATAATGACCCACTGTAAGACAAACATTTTTGTTGCTAGAACTACTCCACACAGGTCATTAATTGAGATGCATTTCAAATCACTATAAACAGATCAGGAGGAGGAGCACACAACTGGACACTCCCTGGTGGTTTGGAGTGAAAGTTGAGATCAATCTGTCTTTTTTGACTCATCTCGGAGACAACAAAATCTGCCCTACACACAAGGAAAGTACATGAGTGCAGGAGTTAGAATACGGCAAAAGATTGATGTGGTGGATTTAGCAAAAGTAACGAAGGAATGTGTAAAAACACCTCTGTGACTACAGCAACACAGCAGACTCCATTTTAGTGAGTCCGAGCCTCGGGAGCTCTCTCACAAAACCTACCCATCCCCCAGCACGTCTGTGTCATGGCGACAACAACAATAATTGAAAGGAAATTTCGTCCTGCAAAGCTAACCCTGCAAACCGAACATGACCGGCATTCATTTCAGCTACAGGTCAACACAGATCATGACTATACCAAAAACAAACCCGCGTACAAACATCCTCCTCCGGGTTAGCTAATCAAATGACCAGTATGATGTAACTGTACACACACACACACACACACACACACACACGGAAACTGTTCACTGACCCAATTGAGCAATTATTTGACACAGACCACAGTATAACCACTCACAGTAAACCAGTGCCTAAATCTGAGGAACTATTCTTGTTCTGATAGGAGGTCAAAGCTGCATTGGGAAATCTTGCGGTCTAGTATTAGGTTGGATGCGTCTGACGCCCCGCAAAACCAAATTCTACTACAACTAGTTTGTGACGTGTTAATAATTGCTTTTCAATTCGACACCAAACCAAGTGGCAGCACTTATATCCCTCTTATTAAAAACGTGACTCAATTTAAACAGTTCACGTTAAAGAGCCTCACCTTTCAGTGAAGTCTCCACCAGACGCAGGTACTGTTTGGACCGTTTGTTCCCATGACTCATTTTCTGGGCCATGCCGTTCCTCTGCAGCACACACTCTTCCAGCTGCACGACATTTTGATGCTTCTTCTCCAGACTTGTCAGCGCCCAGAACTCCTGCAGGGCGAGCTCCACGTTTTCCGGCGCGTCGCATCGCAGTTTCTTCACCGCGACTTTGGCACCGGACCTCCGGGCCACAGCTTCGTACACCACTCCGTATGTGCCCCTTCCCACCTCCCGCAGGAGGCTGTAGCGGGGCGCCATGACTCTCTGCTCCAGGTTGTCCTGCTTGGAGAGCCCGGCGCCCCCCTTCATGTCATGGTCTTCTTCCGTGTTTCCCACGCTGAGAGAACGCAGCACATTGGACTCGTCAGCTCGTGCTCCGGTTTGTCTGCGGCGGGCTCGTGCGCTCCTCGTGCGTCTCCGCCAGTTGTCACCCCCAACGGTATCCATACGTGTCTGTGAATCCGTCACGGTTCAAACTTTAAATGGATATATGTCCACATGTTGACAATATTACGTACATGCGACTCCCCACACTCGTGAATCGAGAATACAGGGAAGAAAGTGGCTTGGTAATGTAGGTTGAAAAGGGGAGGAGGGTAAACGGAGAGAAAGATGAGTTCATGTACCTACAATATGGAAGACAATTTCCGGTCAAGACCCTCAAAATAAAACCTGTAATGTTGAATGAGTTTCCTTTGTGGTCATGTTAAACTGTACAGAGAACAAAACGACAACTACTGATTCCTTCGTTAATGCCGTGCAACAGAATCAGTTTTATTATAGGGACAGGTAAATATAAACAAAGATCGATGAGCCAAAACATACAATGTCTGTACAATTTTTTTCTGTAAATCGTAGCGTTAAACAATACAAATGGCGCAAAGAAATCCACAGTTTTACAAAGCTCACCTTCTATTTTGCCATATTTTAAGTACGATGTTTCTGTCTGCTCAGTATCAACACATAGCCTATGTCTTTATCCTAATTATTTAAATTCAGTAATTTAATTTCTAATTGCAAAATATCGGAGCTTCCGGCCTTCTTCGGTCTCCATGTGGCTGCTTGACTGCACTCCAGAGACCCGCGGTTATCGAGTTCAGATGTACCATTGTGAAAGAACACGGGGTACCGAAATACATTGGGAAAAGAACCTGGCTATTTCGGTGTCAGTGAACATAGATTGATTTGTAACCACTATCTTAACTAAATAAATGTAACGTCTACATTTTTTGAAACTTACACAAATGCCTTTTTTCAACGTCGTCATCACAGCATTGACGTCACACAGAACTGCCTATCAATTTTGACGTGAAATAAATGTCAGCGGGCTTTTAAATATTTCTAATATGTTTCTAATATAATGTGGTAAATACTCAATTCAGTGACAGTGAAAATGTATTTGTCGTTTGCGACTGTTTCACAGGACTTTGTTCACAATTGCTCCCCCGCCAGTAAGCCGGCATGGTTTCGTCCTTCCAGCTCCTGGTCCAGCATGGTAGTTCACGTGCACGCGTCCTTAACCAACGACGGCACGTGTTTGAGCACGCTGCCCGGAGAGGCCTGGACACGTCCATAGAGCACACAAACTCGCCAAGTTGATTGAAAAATAACCAAACAAAATGTAGTTCCTTCTAGTGTGAAACATCATTTCATTAGTTAATACAATCCCTTTCATACAGGAATTTTTAAACCAGAGTAATTTTCTTGTTAAAGTAGTTTTTAAAATGTGTATTTTTACTGTTAACAACTGAAAATCATGCCAACAACTGTTACTTACTTTAATTTCCAGGCAGCCTATTGGTCAACTAAAGATGTAAATGCTTTTATTCAGATGTTTCTGTGACTGAAATTGTATCTGTCCACTCTAGTGGATGTTATGCACCAAGGGGTAAATTATCTCCATTGGATCTATATTTAGATAAATAATCTGAAGACTATTATACTGTTCAATAAAACTATTCAAGTGTAAATTATATCATAATTCTAAAACATACAAAATAGACAGAATAATGGTCAGATTACCCCTTGGCACATATCCACTGGAGTAGCCAGATACACTGCCTGGCCAAAAGAAAAGTCACCACCTGGATTTAACTAAGCAAATGGGTAAGAGCCCCCCACTGTTTCAGCTGGCAACAAGTTATTTATCCCTAACTGATGCAGTGAGTAGCTTCTCATTTCTTAAACAACCATGTCAGAAGACATATCCTGTGGTTGTGGAAAAGATGTTACTCTGTTCAGAAGGGTCAAATTATTGGCCTGCATCAAGCAAAGAAAACAACAAAGGAGATTGCTTTAAACTACTAAAATTGGATTAAGAACTGACCAACGCATTATTAAAACCTGGAAGGATAGTGGTGAACCATCATCTTCGAGGAAGCAATGTTGGAAAAAAATCTTGAATGATCGTGATCGGAGATCACTTAAACGTTCGGTGAAATCAAATCATAAAATGTCAACAGTAGAACTCACGGTTATGTTTAATAGTGAAAGTAAGAGCATTTCTACACGCACAATGTGAAGAGAACTCAAGGCATTAGGACCTACAGCTGTGTAGCCTTAAGAAAAACACTTATCAGAGGCTAATGGGAAAAAAGGCTTCAGTTTACTGGGGAGCATAAAGATGGACTCTGGAGCAATGGAAAAAAGTCATGTGGTCTGATGAGTTCAGATTTACCCTGTTCCTGAGTAATGGGTGCATCAAGGTAAGAACAGAGGTGGACCCATCATGCCTAGTGCCTACCTTACAAGCCTGTGGGGCCAGTGTTATTATCTGGGGTTGATTCAGTTGGTCAGGTCTCGGTTAAGTAATGTTATGTGCCAAAAAGATGAGGTCAGCTGACTACCTGAATATACTGAATTAAAAACCAGGTTTTTCCATCAATGGATTTTTTCTTCCCTGATGGCATGGACATATTCCAAGATGACAATGGCACGATCCATCAGGTTCAAACTGTGAAAGAGTGGCTCAGGGAGCACGAGACATCATTTTCACACATGGATTGGCCACCACAGAGTCCAGACCTTTACCCCATTGAGAATCTTTGGGATGTGCTGGAGAAGACTTTATGCAGTGGCCCGACTCTCCCATCATCAATACAAGAAAAATAAACGCAACTCTGGACAGAAATGCATGTTGTGACATTGCATAAGCTTGTCAGAACAATGCCACGGCAAATTAACTGGAATTGTAGACAGGATTTTGGGGGTCTGGGACATAGTACTCCAACTTAAATGGTTAAAAATGGCTTCCAAATATCTGTCCACTATAGTGGATACTGCATGAAAGGGATATTGTTAAATTACATTGTTTATTTTCCCACTCGCACGAGGCATATATCACCTGACTCCGCTTGACAGTGGAAATATATTTTTGATTGCTAGGACAATTTTATTTCAGTGTTATTGTAGTATGATGAGTCATTTATTTCCATCTCTGATTAAGGTTTTATTAAAGCCCTGTACAAATTGTAGTGCACCAAACTGGACTGCTCCAGGTTGTCAGCAGGGACAGGTCTTTGACAAAGCTTACCGTGGTGTGAAGTCAGAAAAGTCAGTAGTCCCAGCATGTGGATGACCAATGAGTAATTTTTTCATATGAGGCTGAAAAAACCTAATATTTTTTTTGTCAGTTACATGAAGCCAAGTCAAGTCCAAAGCCCTCTCTCTGTCAGAACTGTATTGGGTTTAGTCAGCTGGATTTCAAGTGTCCTGGGTTTGTTTGTGTCTTTTTGAATGACAGAACACAGTCTTTTCTTTGTCCTGCGCTGACATCAGCCCTTATGAAACAAAATGTATGATGGCCACAGATGACTTCATCAGTCTGCTGTTCCCCTGGTGAGGGAATGTCTGAGATGTAACGTTTATTAGTGAATCCCCAGATGACTCTCATCTCCTCTGAAGCACCAACAGCTTTTGGTTTCTTGTACAGCCCTAAAGGTAATATGCATATTTTTAAAGTCCTGTCATATTTTGTTATTTCCCAGCAGTCTGTGGGTAAGCAGTGAAGTTAAAAAACTAATGTGTTATTTTGGTCAGGGTTTATTTTTTAGAAGTTAGGTGAGCAAATCTGAACAAAGAGGTGATTGTCGATTCCTATTTCCAGGTCATTAAATACAGTTAATTATCTTTCTCCAGAAATGTTCACCCAATCTTTAAGTGAGAGGGATCTGGATGTAGACACAGTGGAGCTCCACAAAAGCATGAACAAGAGTGATCTCAGCAGCGGAAATTGACCTTCTTCAAGACGCTGTTGCCAAGTATATTCATCTGCAGCAATGATTTAAAAACCACAACTTTATAACATTATTCAGTGATTATAATGACCAATCTTTATAACCTGGAACATCCTCCAAAATTTAAAAGGATTGGCAACTTTTGAGAGGTTAACTGAATTAACTTTAAATTGACCCACTTTTGATCTATGTAGCTACTAATTACATCCCGGAGCAGCTGACGGTGCTGCCAAGCAACAGTAAACATTGTAGCCCTTGAGGCTAACGTTAGCATTCTACTGTTGACAGAAACTTTTTTTTTGCTTTTGTCACTTCAGTGTGTTACTACCAGTGTAACCCTCTTTTCTTGCCTGGTAGCGTATTCCAGTCCCTTCCGGCTGTGGATAAATAGCGGGCTACACTTCTCGTTTTCAGTCTTCTTTTAATGATCACCAAAACGGCAGAACAGTACAAATAATCTCTGACCTCAATGTCGGGGTTCACAACACAACCACTTCTACCTCCCTCAACAAGGCGGAACACCCGTCACCCACATGCCTGTCCCCACCAAAACAAAAGCATGAAGGAACCAATCAACCCAAACACTGTACATGAAAACACCCAAATCAAAGTGCTGCAAATGACAATGAAATATATAATGTAACAATAATATAATAATAATATATAATATAATACTAATATATTACTACTATAACTTAAGTAATACAAATAATACACATAATAAACATATATAAATTATAATAATATATAAAAATAACCCAAAATATAAAGTGTACAGTAATTACGGTTACACCAGTGTTGGGCAAGTAACTTTCAAAATGCAATATATTACATATAACTAGATAATTTAATTTTAAAGTAATGTATTACATTACAATATTACTGTCTGCATAGAGTAATATATTACTTATTACACTACTTTTTAGTTACTTTCAACAAAATGCCCAAATAACCTCTATAGAACAAGTAAATGGCTTTTTTTCTTTTTGAATAAAGGAATGGCCTTGGACACAGGGATGAGCAGGCAGACAGAGGATCAAAGTCTGATTTATTATGAGATAGGAATAAATATTTTTAATTGAAGGATGAGTCATATGAAACACTATAGACCTATACCTTCTATAATGTAGCCCATAATGACATGACATGACAAAAATCTCTTCTTCTATGCCTTTTGATTTTAGTCCACAGAACAAGAAATGCATGGGCATACAGTATGTGATTCAAGAATGTAAATTAAAGTACGCTCGGAGGATCAGGCTTCATCGTTAGGCTATAAAATACGGCTCATTTCAGTCACACAGAGACTGAACACAGAACTTACAGGCTCGGCTGTATTAAACACATGCATAGCCTTTATTAGTATGGTCATGTTGGTGTGGATGGATGCTTACAAAAACAACAATAAACTCTTCACTTTGGTTGGCAACATAGATTGTAACGTGTTACATGACATAACTGTAGTAATATATTACTGAATATTACTGAGTAACGCATTACTTTACTCCATTACTGTTTAAAGAAATATATTACAATAAAGCATTGCTTTTGTAACACGTTACCCACATGACTAAAACACATTTTAAATCGTTGTTAATTTGTACAAACATTTAATAAAATCATTGAATGTATTAAAGAGGAACACTTTACAAAATTTCACACAATGCACACTTTTTTATCAACATTTCTGTAGCCAAGGGTACAAACATGAAAAATACAAAAAACAAACAAATCAGAATCCTTAGACTGTGAACTGAAGGTTTTGAATTCAAATTAGCACATCTAACAATTAAACTTCACAGATAGTTGATATCAAAGTTGTACAATTTCCAGATGCATACATAAAGAGAAGAGTATATGTAAATCAGAGCACAATAAAAATAAACAAATACAATATCAAAATCCCCAAATCTGCTATAAAACTGAAAAAATATATAAAAAGATACTTCAACATCCCAGAAAAAAATACAGAAATATACACATCTTTCATGGAGTCATGCTGTTGTGTCAGTGCTGCTTGTAGAAATCAAGCCTTTTAAAAACAACTGAGCTCAGCTATCTTGCACCATGCACTGAAATCTTGTCTGCATCTGCCACTGCATCCTGAAGCTTGTAATGGCTGAGGAGTTTTCTCCAAGCTCCACTGCAGCTGAGCAACCTTTGGTTTCCTTTGAGAGGACAGAAAACATTGTTATGAAGCTACATATGAGCATATTCAAAAAGAAGAGATGAGCTGCAGTATCTCACCAATGATGCACAGTCCCTCCTTGGCCCTGGTGATGCCCACATTTATCTGGTTGGGATCGCCCACAAAGCCCAGATGTTTGGATAGCCAAGCTCCGTCTGGTTCACTCACAATCTCTTCTTGTGGCAGAGAGCACACTGTCGATATGATGACGTAACGCCATTCACTTCCTACAAGACAAAACATTGTATGTCACATGACGAGACATCGCTAGACAACAGAGTGAAGGTTTGTCTTTGGTTTCTTCTGACCTGTACTGAAACACCAGACTGAGTCACTGTCATTAACATGGCCAGATAAAGTGTCTATATCAGAAAATCTGATGTCAACTGGACTAAAAAGTAGACAAGCACAGTTGAAAAGTTACTAGAGTATTTCCTAACTGTGAAAATTATTTTCAATTCACTACATGTATCTTTATTAACTATTTTACAGATATAGATTTTACATTCGAAATGTGAGATATGGTCATAAAATGACACAGTACTGATGTACTGTAAACTACTGAACAGGACAGGAGGTAGTTAGACCCAGCACCACTGGGAAAAGGTGCCACCATAAAATGCTGGTTACATGTTCAGTGTTGACACATCGCATATTCTTGAGCATTGTGGCTCAAGCATTTGTCGTTATGTTTGCAGTCACCTTGGCTTTTAGTGATAGTGGTCACAGTGATTCCATCCATTCTCTTCTCCTTCAGCTTAGCTTTGATTTCTGATACTTGGGCATTATAGGGCGACAGAATCACAATACATCGCTGTTCAACTTTGGCAGTCTTCACCAGCTTCTCAGCGATGTCAATCTGCAAAAGAACCAAACCAAAAGTTTAAAGTTATTAAAAATGATTTAAAGCATTACTAAATAAAGTCAGTGAGTACTATCAGGTTAATGACTATCGTAACTTATAAGCTTATATTTTAGTATTATTGTTTAAATACAGTACCACTTTGTTTCTCTCTTTGTGGTTTGCTTTCGAGTTCTCGTTGCCCTTGGCTGTGTTGACAACAAGTCTGAGTGTTGTTCCTTCGATGTCCCCAAATACGACTGGCATTGTCTTGTCTCCAACTCGTAGGACACTGCTCGGCTGCTCCACCCCAGTCTTCAGCATTCCCTCATAATATTCATTTGATGGGAACTCGCATATGTTCTCATGCTATGAAGGTACATGATTGATAGTTTCTGATTATAATTTCAAATACTAAACACAGACATTTAGTAATATGATATTGCTACAGTCAGTACATATATACATAAATATACAATTTACTGTTTAATATACACAATACACACTGCATGTATATAGAGTGTGTATGTCCTGTCCTCACCATTCTGTACTGAGTGTCCAGCATCACTGCCCTTTTCTTGTGAATTGTATAGTAGCGTTCAAACAGAGACTTGGCCATCCCCAGCTTCCTCACACGTGCATTCTTCACAATGGGTCGTAACTGTTTGTGGTCACCGATCAAAACAACCTGAAAGTGACATTAAGACATTAGAGTGAATAACTCTAATAATTTAAATCGACAAACATCAAGTGAGTGTTACTAAACAATGATGAAACCAATGCCCCAAAGACCTGTAATTTTAAGTTCGTCAGACGGAGGCGAGTAGGTAGCTGTTTAGCCGACGACCAGCACTTGACAAACTCATTGTCGAAATGGAAACGCTTAATAATGCATTTCCATGTTGGATAGAACAACCTTGCTCTTACAATACATACTATGGAATAATAACATTACATGTTTGAAAAAAAAAAAAGATACAATATAAAAACATAATGTGCTCTGAAAATGTATCTTCAGACTAAGCAGTATTTTCATGATTCAAGGCACAAAGAAATGAAGGTATTAAGTAATTAAGTAAATGGAAAGGTTGAGCAGGATACTGATGTTAAATGGAAAAACTCACCTTTTCTGGGTTGTTGCAGACTAATGGAATCAGGGCCTGGGGTTCAGTGGCCATGGCACATTCATCAATGAGGATCTGACGTGCACTGACTGTCTTCGTTAAGCTTGGGGTGGAAGACTGTGTACACGTGCACAGTATGATGTCATGATGTTTCAGCTCATATGTCCGCGCATCTATGAGGAGTTTTTTGTATCTAGGAGAAAAGCCAATCCATACAGTTAGAGCTGCAAAAATATTCCTCAAATTCAAAGTGCTGCTCTGAAATCTACTAAATTCTTTTTCAAATTCTTTCTGTTTTTCATCAGGTGGATGAGACAGTCCCGGATGAGGGTAGGATGGACACAATCAGAGATGGAAAAAACTAACTAATAAATAAAGCTGTTTTAGATTAAGAGATACATTTTACTCATTATGATCACAGCTATAGCCTATAAAAAATCTCTCACTAAAGTTACATAAATTACATAAAATGATGAGATCTACTGATTATTTACCCTTGATATTTTCATTTACTCTCTTTACATCTTCAAATTATCATTTCAAATTTTAAATATGCTTTTTTGTTTTCTTTTTAAGTTTAAGACACTCTGCACTCAGCTGACACTCTGGACAACACATGTGTTCAATGTGTAAGTTCACTGGCCAAATGTTAAGGGATGCAAGTGGTGCAGTCTCACCTGGGTTGGGCTTTAGCGGCACAACAATGCACGCACCCCCAGCGAGCACTGTAAGTGACCTAAATCAAACACACCCAAATGTAGCGTGACATCTACATTTGTTACACTGCTGAGGAACTTCTACCCTCAGTGAGGTTTGCGAGACCTTTCCGCTTTTTTTGAACATTTTTTCAGATTCAGGATTCACAAGCAAAGTTATTTTAAGAGAGGCAAGACAGTAACCAAAAATGCTCCTAGTTTACATACAATCTTTGGTATGTCTGCAATAACAGTAACAGGCAGTGCAGTAACAAGTTTAAACATAGACAGGCCTTAGACAGGATCTTTTAACCTCTGTTCGACTGTGAATTTCAGCCATTAAATACTATCACATTTCTAAGCTAACCAAATGTATGAAAACCCACATTTGTCTAATGTTTGCTTAACAGATCTTATCCATGGTCATACATTCGTTCCAGTGACGTGAAATAAATAAATAAACAGTAATACATCGCCCGGCTGAGTTTTGTTTCTTACCCCTTCATCAGACTCCGCCAGTAACCAATAATTCTCTTTTTAAGACTGATACATAATGGGTATATTCCTAACTCCCCATAAATCATATTATTACAGGTTGAGTTTTAACTTTTAATGGATACATGAGGGATTTCAGATGAAGTCTCTCTAGGGTATCTGTCTTCTCAAACCCAGACACTTGCATAACTGGTGTCTATCAAAAAGTTCTAACCTAATATCTATTGGTAAATCAAACCTCCTACACTTAGCAACATTGCTATTGAGGCCTGCTTATAGAGTTACTCAGCAATTTTGAATGTCACAGTTGTGACCGCAAAACCTCTTTCAGCTTGAAAATGCTTGAAAACTTTGAGGAGTGCAGTTTGACAGGGCAGTGGGAGGCTGAGCGGCTTGGTTATCATCAGATGGAAAGGCTGAGTGGACTGAATAATATGCAATGAGAATGTTCAAGCAAAGAAGTAGTTGGTCTAACCTTAAATCTGACAACTGAGATAAGATAACACCTTTTAAGGTGTGTAAAATATCTGTTCACAAGACAAGTTATCCTACATTAAAAGCTGTGGCCATCACATGTATCAAACATGTCACATTATGGCTGTACTATAATATTCGGTTTAAACAAAAGGTTACTTTGGTTAAAGGTTATTACATCTATTTTGCAAGACCATGTCATAAGACCAATATCACAAGGTAGTATTTTGGAATCTCCAACTTTTTACTGACTAATGGGTGACTTTTAAACATTTCATGCAGTTTTAAGATGTGTCAAAACAATAGTGCATTTGAACTTACTCTTTCACCTCTTCAGCAGTCAGTTCTTCTATTTGCTCCAGGGCAAGTTGACTGCGTTGGAGGTCCTCTAATTCTTCAAAGGAAAGTTGGATGTGTTGGGGCTCTGCTTTCTTCTGAAGGCCAAGTTCAATGCATAGGACCTCTTTTTTTTCCTGAAGGGCAAGTGGAATGCGCAGGAGCTCTTCTTTTTCCTCAAAGGAAAGTTCAATGCATTGGAGCTTTTCTTTTTCCTCAAGAGCAAGATGAATGCGTCTGAGCTCTTTTATTTCCTCAGAGGCAAGTTTAATGCTTTGGAGCTTTTCTTTTTTCTCCAGGGCAAGCTTAATGCGTCTGTCAAAGTCTTTTATTTGACCCGAATATGGGTTTTGGTCCTGTCGCATGCGGTGATGCAAGGTGATGCTCCTAAAACCATATAAAATAAGCCTATGTTAGTTAATTTAGGAAAAGTTTTAAAACCTAGTTTCATCAGCTGATGTGATTACAATACCTGAGCTCTGGTTTGGCACGTTCTTGGCGAAGAGTCCTCCGGGAAAACTGAAGGTTGCAGTCTGGAAATGGGTAATCAAGTATCTCCACTTGTTGGCTGTAGACCCTGAGGGGCCTTAGGCTGTCCCCAAACCCTAACAGGTACTCTGTGTAACAAAAGTAAAAGACAAAAACAGCATTGAGTATGGTAACTGAAACAAATGCAGCTGAAATTTAAGCAGAGTAACAAGGCAACCTGCCTGCAACAACATCAACAGACTTGTTGGATGGGCCACAGTAGAGAATAACTTGTTTCTTGTTCTCATCCTTTGGATCATCAACTTTCCTTGGATTCTTAGAGTTCAGCTCAAAGAAACGGTACACAATGTACACACCCACTACCGTCTTTCCAGTTCCTAAGAGAAAAATTGGAAAATTGGCTAAAGCCTTTGTATAAAATATGGGGCATCAGGGTGAAAATTTCAGCTCTTACCAGGTGGTCCCTGTATAACTGTGAAGGTACTATTCAGAGCTTTATCCACAGCAAGATACTGACTGTGGTTAAGGCCTGGCAGTCCATTTGGTAGCTCTTTCCTCATGATGTGCCACTGTGTTATTACTGCAAAGAAAAGTTCATCAAATTTGCAGGACACTGCAGGAATGTACAATATTTGTTCTGTTTTAATTGACTTGACTAGCATGAAACAAACAGTAAAAATCCATGCAACTATTAACTGCTGACTAAAGAGCATACCCTCCTTTGGAATGTGCTGTCCAAGTGCTATTGTCTTGACAAGATCACATGCAGATGTAATGCTGACCACAGCATTTTCTTTCCGACTACAAAAAAGAATAATAAAATCATACATTAACAGCATAATCTGAAGCATTAAAACTTGAGTTGGTGCAAGACAAATGTGAGATGAGAAGTATGAAAAGTCATATCATAAGCAATGTTATGTTGCTATGGTCAAATTGAACTTCACTTGAACTTACATGTCAGGCAGGAGCTTTGGGATTATTTCAACTGTGAAAGTGTTTTTCTGAAAGACACATTCAGGAATGGTTTCCATCGACAGGTGGTTGACATAGAACTCCACTGTGCTTCCTTCGTTTGGAGGGTTTTTCTTTATTTCTACTTTTCTTGTGACACCATGGGCCACCCATGTGAACTCTTTTGGGTCCACCAGTGCAGAATGTTCAAGGGTTGAAGCCAGCGTCAGACCTCTTTTACGTATGCACAGAAAGCACTTTGAAAGGTTACACTCAATGGCCCATTCATCGATCCATTTCAGAGGCAAGAAGAAGCTTCCTGTTAGTGTTCCTTCCTGCACTTGACTGAAGTCTACCACCAAGTTCTCAATGATTATGCTGTCACTTTCATCCACTGCATTGGTAGCAGATTCCATCGCACACAACGGTTTCCAGATCCGTACATACTCCTCTGTGTTACTGTATTGATTCCTTGATGGATCATCTGCAGATCTGGAGAAGCACGTGATAGGGCTGTGGACATGTTCCACACAGATCTCAAACTTTGGTTTAATGTGCACCAACTGAACAGCAGGCATGTGATAACCCCTTTTTACTTCTGATGTCATTTGGACCTGCAGGGTGTCACCAGTATGCAACTGTAGGTTCATGTCAACTTCATGTCCCCTTTGTACTGTTGATACCTCTTTCTCCTCAGGGGTATATTGCTTTGTATCAGCGCCCATTATGAGAAACTTTGCATGATCCCATTTTTCTTCATCAATTGCTTCAACTGTGGCTTTCCATATTTTCAGTGGAAGCTCAATGCAGGGACCACGGACTGGGATTTCTGACTCTTGGTAGATTTTCATGGTGTCAACTGCATAGATCCGCCTTTTCCATGTTAGAGTAATGCAGTTATTTGCTTTATCATAGAAGGGTTGATCCCACAATTGTAAATCTTTGTACATAATTGACAAACTCTCTGCAAATATGTTCTTGTTAAAAGGGAATGAAACTGCAAATCTATCTCTGCCGGGTTCTTCAGTCACAACAAAGCCTAACTTTGAAGCACTTTGTTTTTTCATGCTCACTGCGTAGGAGATCTGCTCAGCCTTTTGTTCATACTCCTTGGCATTCTTGATGTTGTGCTCAAATTGATTGCACAAAGTTGAAATCTCTGTTTGACTGTATTGGACCTGCCTCTTACATATCATGGAGTGCAAAAGTCTTTGCAAGATGATGTCAATGTACCTCCGTATTGGCGAGGATGCTTGGGTGTAAGATCTCACGTTCAGAGAATAATGCCCAGCTTGTGCTTTTTGAGAGGAGTTGGATCGGATGACATACACCTTACTAGAGCACCTTCTGAACTGATCAGTGACTGGCTGAAGCAGAGGGTGGATGTCATCTGCAGCAATAAGGTCCACCATTTTGTCTATATCATCTTCTCTGGCAGCTGACTGGATATCTTCCCACACTTGTGTAAGTATGCGGAAATGTTCACAGTTTGGGTCTTGTCCCTCATGATGAACTTTGTGCCGCACATGAAAAGACAGTGCTATCCATTCTGCACGGTTCTGCTGCCTTAATTTTTCTAGCTCTACAGAATCTGGTTTTTCCTGACAGCGAAGGGGTGTGCAGTACATGCTTTTTTCTGATTCAATCAATTGCTCAGATGCAAGTGTATTGAATAACACATTCAGCTCTTCAATCATTAGATTGGCTTTGCGCTTTCCAGGCAATCTCTTACCATCAGCTTGAGAATAAGCCCAGTCCACAAGTCTACTCTTCCGTTGAGCTTTTGCAAAACAATAAGCCACTGTGACACAGTCTTCTACTGTGTCAAATGTAGGTCTCTCTCTGTATCTTTCGGAGATGATGTTCTCTGCATTTTCATAAGACAACTTCCGATTAGACTTGATCAGTGACAGCTGGAATTTCGGCGTTCCAATGATTTGATGTGTCTGCTTGTTTACATTGAACATTAATGAAACCACCCTGCGATCTTTCTCCGGCAGAAGACTTAAGTGTTCAGTGCTCAAGTCTTCGGGCAACATATGAATGTTTGGGCTCCCTCTGCCGTAATATGTAGCACCAAGTTGTTTTGCGTCTTCATCTAATTTACAACCTGGACTCACATAGCTTGCCACATCAGCAATATGGACTCCCAACTCATATTGGTCTCCAATTTCCCTGACACTGATGGCATCATCCAAGTGTTCTGCTGTTTCTCCATCAACAGTGAAAGTGATTACCTCGCATAAGTCCTGTCTGTATGTTTCGTCTTCATCAGTCTCGGAGAAAGCCTGGTCTGATGTACACGTAGTAGGTGGCACATGAAATTCTTCATTCAGGATCCTTAGTCCATCACTCAAAGATCCTCCCACTGGAATAATGTCTATAACATTCCCTAATGGAAAATAACAATGTTCTTTCCAGCCAATCACTTGCACCACAAATACATTGTTCTGTTTGAGCTCTTCACTGAGACGTTCACATGCTGCAACTGTCCAATGTCCATTAATTTGCTCCCATATTGGAATGAAGTTGCGTCTTGCCTTGTTGATCAGTATGCATACCTTGGGCTCAGATTTTCTAAGGGGCATCATTATCCTCCTGACAAAATCTTTAGAATTCTGTCTTGGTTTGCTGTGATCCTCATCCTCAAGCAGGCACACAAGAACACGGGCTGATTCTGCTTCCGTGGTGACGCTGACCACCTTTGCTGTTTGTACAACCACTTCGTCTCCAGTGAAGGCCTTGCCCAGGTTTGCCCTTCCCTTAATGCTTATACGTCTGGTGGGGTTTTGAAATGGTATGACATAACCTCTGGTATATGATTCCCTGACCAGCTTTCCCCGCTCGTGTATCTCTGGTTGTTCGTTACGTAACTCTCCGTCTGTGTCAACATCAGTGATATTGTGTGATGACCTTGACTTGTGGGGACTGAAGTCTTCAAGTTCCAAATTGTCTTCATCTGAACTGTATTCTGGTTTTAGTTGTTCATACTTATCTTTCAACTCTTGAAGAATTGCATCAGTGGGAGTGGCCCTCTCATTCACATGTTCAGACTTTTGAAACCTTGCAGTTTCCAAAACATCTTTTTCAAAGAAATCTTTGGTGAAATGCTTTGGTGCAACACTGTTGTTGCTGATGCAATGGTCTGCAAAGCTCTTCCACACTCTTGAGCATTTCCCAAAGCAACAGAGGGCAGCAGCATCTCCAACCACAACCACGTGGGACTGAGCCCGAGTCAATGCAGTGTTTAACACACGGGCATCATTTAACAGCTCCAGACCAGGCAGGTGAGATGTTTTGAGGCTGTCACGTGTTTGCACAGCTGACATTATGACTGCCCTGAACTGTTTGCCTGTTAACACATGGACACAACATTTATTATGTAAAATAACATAAATATACACGAAAGGGAATTTAAGTATAATGACTGAATAGTCAGATGTGCTGTTTGAGTTTAATCATCCTTTATGTCCAACATAATGGTATAATCATGCAGGAGTTCTTCAAGCTATAAATTACCTTGTACATTGGCAAGATTCTCAACGTGGACTTTAGCAAGACTTCTTCTTGAAAGCGCTGCCCTAATGTGCCGCACCTAAAAACCATATTAACAAGCGAGATCATTACAACTCTGACAATATCACAATGACGGTGCTTATACATTATATATATATACACACACATATATATATATATATACATATACATGTATATATGCGTGACAACTACAAAGTTCTAACATACCTGAGATCCCTCTGAGAGAACACAGATTGAGCTTTGGTCCTTGGTCCCCCAGGCCAATGGCCAGTTTTTCAGAATCTCCGTCACTTCTTCAATCACTTTAGCAACTTCTTCTTTGTTATACCAAGACATAGACACAGTGTCCAAGAGACACTCTCCTCGAACATGGTGATACTTTAGGGCATGGCCATTTGCAGGAGCCGGAATATTTCCAATAGCTTTGATGATATCATTCTTACCAACGTAGAAATTGGTGGACACAAACTCCACAATTTCTTTGGTTGAGCGGTAGTTTTCACTGAATATGATTCTACTGTTCTGGGCAGCATCACATGTTTGGCTTTGATAATAGTGGAACAAACGATTAAGGAGTGTGTGATTTGACCGGTGATGATCATCAACTGAGAAAAGCTTTGGTCCCATTTGCATGTGATCTCCAGCCAAGACAACTCTGGTGTTTGGCCCAGCAAGACCTAGGGCCATCAAGGCTTCACATTCCAGCATCTGAGAGGCCTCATCAATTAGTATGTGGGTAAAGTATCCCTCTGGGAGCTTTAGGTCATGAAAGTGTCTTGCCATAGTTGTGGTGGTTATGACTATTTTGTGGTGATCTAGGGCAGCTTTTGTAGGTGGTAGAAAATACTGTCCATCTTCTGATAAAAGGCAGTATTTCAAAGTAATCTCATCTGTGGCAAACAAAGCACTCCCTTGTTTGTTTGCTTTAATCCTAATCGGCCTCATTCCATCATTTTTCTTGTCGATGAATGGATGGAAGTGATCACTGACGTACAGATCTGCAGAACTGAAAGGAAGCAAAAATATTAAGGTAAAAATACATGTTAGTGTTGTTGTATTAAAACTTCTTTACAGCTGTACAACTTAGAGCAAGGACCTTAAAGGTCCAGTGTGTAATATGTAGTGGCATCTAGCAGAACAGACAAGGCAGAAATAGAATGTAATATTAATAAGTATGTTTTAATCAGTGTACAATCACCCGCAAATACGAGTCGTTGTGTTTTCATTACCTTAGAATAAGCTGTTTATATCTTTGTAGGGAGCTGGTCTCCGTCCACAGAGGTCGCAATGTTGCACCGCCGTGTTTCTACAGTTGCCCAGAACAGACAAACCTGACACTAGTGAGGGCCTTTTGCATTTCACGTGGCAGCCGGTAATGACCGGGTCAAAGTCAGAGAAGAAGTGTCTGTTGTTTCCTGCTAAACAATCTGTATTGTGGGAAGTCTGAAACCACAATCTGATAAAGGATTGCTGGTCATTCTTAGTTTGTACAAGAAAAATCACAGGAGCGTGAATCGTTGTCGAAGAAACGAAAACTGACGCTAAACGAGATTGGGACAAGCGACCGCATAAACAAGAATAAACATTGGAGCTGTCTTTCCAAGATGGAAATCTCTGATGACAGAGAAATGTTTGCAAATGGACGCCGAAGTGTCCTGCTTTCTGCGGGACAGGTAAGAGTAACGTAAAAAGATTACAACCAACCGTAATAAATATTTCCCCCTGCTGCTAATTGTACACAAGCTGGATAATGTACAATGAATATTAGCAGTACATTAGTTTCACTGAATAGACATGCCGCCACATATAACGTTAAATATTATCACACCGAAGCCTCAGCTTGTGCCTCTCACGTAGTATTAGCAAGAATTATTTGGATTTATTTCTTGTCTGTTGCAGTAAGACAACACACTAAGATATTTAGGGCTGGGAGTGTGCCAAAGACGTGTGATATATAAGACAGGTAGATGCCGCTAAATACTCCATATATTACACACTGGACCTTTAACCTAAATTGACACATTGAAACACAACATAACACAAGATTTAAAGACCGACTATGTGCTTCATTGAATACACTTTTGACAGTATATATTACCTGTTGGTGTGGGTGCAAATTAGCACTTTGTTGTCAGGCTTCTTACAAAGCTCTCTGGCTGCTGTTGCAAGGGTGAATGTTTTCCCAGTTCCAAATGGTCCATAAATGAGGAGTGGTGCCACAAAGTTTTGAATGCTCAAATTCCCTGTGATAAAGTCAATTGCTGACTGCTGTTTTGTATTCAGCTTCTCATAGTGGATGCTATTCACAGGAACTCCACAGTTTTTAAGGTCTGGTAGCACTCTTTTTGTATCAGGAAGGAGGTCTACAGCCATGTGCATGGTGCAGAAGCTGTGGCGGTTTAGCTGAAACTGCACCTCCATTTGGTACGACTCATTGCTTTTGAGTGCAAGATCAGCGCAACATTGTTTGGACAGTTGCAAATACATTTTGTTCTCACTTGTTTTGTCTTTCAGAATGAGAGCTTCATAGACCTTGGAGTTCTGACCACTTGAAGATAAAGGGGCTATCAGGCCAGACTGGATGCTTCGCTTTAGTACCTGTCCCTCAGGACTGTCTGGTGTTAGATTACAAGGAATTGAGACAGCACAGAAGACTTGTCCCTGAGGAGCCATCATCATACCAAACTGTGTACTGTTCAATGTATCCAATGTTGTAATTTCTCCGCAAACATTTAACCTAAAGTAAATGAGAAAAAAAAAGAAAAACATAAATAAATAAAGAAAAACATTAGCATCTCTTTATAAGTATGTGCACATTCAAAGCATTGTTAAATGAAAAGGATGGAGAGGCATATTACCTTGAAACAACTTGGTCCTCTGCCCGTTCTTCATTGTACAGGAAGTGGTGCATTCTTTCTTTGTAGTTGTCACTATTCAGAGGTGTTTGGCTGTTGTAGGAGGATTTATACTGAAAGCTTATCTGGGGAGGCTTGTACTCCCTTAACAGCTCCTCCTGTTCTTCTGTTCTGGACGAACATGGGATGATAACCCTGTTACCTCGATGCCAACGCTCAACACTTTGAAAGGTGGCTCCACACTTCACAGTTTGTTCTTTAATGTCATCCAGTGACAGCTGGCCTACTCTTACTCTGAGTTTCTTCAAGAGCACTGGTCTCATGTCAAAATCTAGCACTAACCACTGTTCATAGAGGCCTGGGTTGATGGATGTGAAAGACACATTGATGTCATAGGTCATGTCTTCACTGCGAAAGTGTTCACCTGAGGAGTAGATGCAAGGCACAGAACTGATGTCACCAAGGGTGAATGAAGCTCCTGGTTCTTGCTTCAGCAGCGCCACATGCACAAGCTGTCTCTGTAAAGAAAAATGGCGATTAAGCATACTATGACAAAATAATCATATTTCTGGAACATGAAAGAAAAAACAATTTGAAGAATACAGCAGCTCAGGCAGCAAAATCAGTGGAAACTAAAGCCGCACTCAGTGTGTATGTTCAGGAGATAGTGTACCATCTCTCCAGTGAATTTTATCAGATTTCCTTAAAGGCATCTAGGGTTATGAGCAAATATGTGATATGCCGAGTCCACATGCACCAATCAGTAAGGCACTTCAGATTTTGGTTAATACTTGTCCCCAGAGCTTGCAAAGTGAAATTTGTGCCCGCCCTTTGTGAAGTTTAATTGCACACTCAAAGTTCTGCCATTTGCCCCCCTTTCATCAGATTTGGACTAATCTTGGTGTGTATGTTCAGGAGACATCTCAGGATGTGAGTTTAATTATGATTGCTCAAAGTCATTTTGAGTTATGAGCCAATATGTGATAGGCCCACAATAGGACCACAAATGAATATGGCACTTTAAATATGGGTTAATACTTTCCCCCAGAGTATATACACCAAAAATTGTGAAATTATGAGGCACATATTTTTGGATTTCAGATACGCGTTCAAAAATGTTATGGTAGACCTATTTCCAAATAAGGCCGAAGATATCTAGCAAGTTTTTTGAACAAGGAGACCCAGGGCTCCAGGGTGCGAGCCAACCATTGAACTAATGACTGCAATGTCCCTTACAAATCGTATGATTTTAAGAGTTGTTGAGTGAGCAGAAACTGCACAAAACTCTGCAAAATTTTGCAATGACAAATACAAAATTGCAACATATGCAATTTAATACAAGTTCCGTCTGTGTCTAAAATGCTTCTTACCTGCCAACATATAGCAGCTCTTTGAACACACAGTTTCAACTGATTTCATTTACACTCAATTTATGAAGACAACATTTAACTGATGGTAAGCATGCCAAATTCAGTAAACACTAACCAATATAGACAACTTCTTCACCTAAAAAGAAAAGTCACTGAATTTAATGAGTTGTGGAGAAACTGACCAAACTTTTTGAAATGCTGTCTACAACAAATTATTACCTATTTGGACATATACATGAAGATATTTATTTTAATTGTGTAAAAAACATAGTATCCATTAGTTGCATTGATGTATGTGTTAATTTGCATTTACATTTTCTTTCATTTGCATTTTTCCCAGAACAGGGAAGTGAGATCTTATCACAAATGGTCACTTGAGACACGCGGAGGCAGAAAGCTGTCCACTTGTGATCAGATCACTCAGAATGGACATTAAAACCAAATGTGAACTGTGAAGTTGCCTGTTTTGTTTTTTGCCTTCTTGTTGATGACTGTTAACCTGTTTATCTACTGTTGAGCTTCATAAACTTCCTTTAAAGATGTCAGCATTGTCTTTTTGAACATACTCAGAATAAACTTATACTACCATAGTATAGTACTACTATAAGTACTTTAATTTGAAACTTTTCTTTTTCAGTTGTTCTGAGGACTGACAAAGCTCGTGTCCAAGTCCACACCAGGTTCTGTGCCTCTGGGGCGTGTTATTCTTGCCAGTCCAGTGTCTTCATGTTCCAGCCTGGTCCCCTTCAGTGCTTCCATCACCTGTCTCGAGCCTGATGGCTCCTCTCTCATAAGTGTCATAACATGCATGCGTTAATCGCGCTTCAAAAAAATTAACTGCGTTAATTGGAATTTGCGTTAACACGTTACTACCGCGTTAACTTTGACAGCCCTACAACTAAATAGTAAGGTGCAAATCCAAACATACAGAAACCAACCAAACCAAATATGAAGTACAGATAAGTATATAGTTAATTCCAAAAAACTCAGTGATCATATCTATGACGCCCCAGGGATGAGTACCAAAAACCTAGGTTCAATACCCCGGGCTTAATTAGAAAAGAAGGTAGTAACTATGAGCGACAACGTTATCGGTTCTCCTGCTGGTGTTGGAGAGATTAAAACATTTGTTTTCTATGATGCATTTTCACAACTCCCAACCAGTGGTGGACTGGCCATCTGGCACACTGGGCTCTGCATTGCTGGGCTGGTCAGATCTTTGTTGCCGTTTTTCCATGACATTTGTTGGCACCGGCCCATCTTCCCTCTTCACCAGACCTACCTGTCTATCACTCATTATCGTCATCTAACCACTTAAAAAGTTTTACAAGTATCAACATAGAATGAGTAAAGTAAGCTAGCACGTATATATACCACTTTCCCTGGTTGTACTTTACTGTTACGGTTGGTTTTGAGTTACAACCTATTTTTTAAATGTATTTATATTTTGCCATCGGCTATGGGAATGTCCCCAAACTGTTTTATTACAAATAAAAAATGATGTATAGTCTTAGGTTATCCACCATTTATTTTATTTGGTTGTTTTCCTCCCAAAAGAGACAAAGAAAGGCATGCTGGGAAATTTGTTAGAGCAATGGTCCTGCTTGCCCCCTGTTGCGTTAACAATCTAGAGACGTGCATCAACAACAGCGAGGTCAGATGAAAATGTCAAAAAGTAAAGGAGGAGCTGAAAAGCTTAGCGTGAAAAGGAAGCAGGCATTAGAGCCTCAGGCTTACAATACAAAAAAATCCACCAACTGTTTGGCCATCATGATCCTCAAGTGTCAAGCAGTATTGATTTGAGGAGCACACAGAGGTGGTAAGATTGAAGTTTAATAACCCTGTGTGTCCTTACAGAGTTGTTAAGGACACGTGTTACAGTCACTTGTGGTTGCCTTCACATGAAAGCTGGTTGGGTTAACGATGCACTTGTGGGTCGTTGACCCAACTGGCCTCCATGTGAAGCCTCTTGGCCAGTGCAGTTGCATACGATGTAGCACTTAGAATTACCATGACCTGGATGACTGAGAACCTTCATCAACTTAGTACTACACACCTATGCTTAAACACCTGTGCACAGCATTAACAGCCTAGGTTAAGCTGCTATCTGGTTGAGGTTCCACTACTCTACAAAACATTCAAACTGACCTATCAGCCTACCTCTATACCATCTGCTATAACAAAACCAAAAAAGATCCCTATTGTCCGTGTTTTGGTCAATATAGCTCAAAGATGATCTTCTACTTGCGGCAGAAAACATGATCAGGGCATCCCTTAAAGTTAGATATTCAGCAGCTGAACATTTTGGCTTTTGACAGGAAAAGTAGCCAAGTTCCCTACCTTATTGTAAAAATCTTACCTCTGTTTCAACTTGGAAGTTCCATTGCAGTGCTGCACTGATCTGTTCACACTCCACAGTTAAATCTTCATCACACGAAATGCTGACATCGTCAACTTGTTCTGATATCTGTTTGAAACAGTAAATCAAAATACTGTTATGTAGTAGGGTGATGAACTAATGAATGCATTGATCAACTGACCAACTGTCTTTATTTAAAGTTATAAACTCATATAATCATTTAAGATACTTCAGTAATAAATAGTTTTTGATACCTCTGTTCATGATGAAGAGCCATTTGGGCTTGAAATGTACTTTTTCCTCTAAATGTAATCAATTAAAAAAGGAATCATTCTACGGTGTTGGGAAATGTTTGGGATGCAGAAATCATTAATACCCAGACATTAATATCTCCGGGAGGCGACTATGCACCCACAATGCACTAGGTCCACATCTGGCTAGGTATCTTGATCTCCACTGTAGTTTATGAAAGTGAAGCAAAATACCAAAGAACATCAGTAACAGTCTGTCTTTGACGTGTGCATTTGTTCACTTAGCACTTGATGGAAATACCTTTTTTTTTTTTTGTTGGTTGGTTTGTCAGCAGGATTACACAAAATCTACTAAATGGATTTTCATGAAAATTGGATGGAGGATTGGTGCAGATCCAGTTAGAGGGACAGATCAATTTTCTGACTTTCTTTAACATTGTGAGATAAAGCAGTTTCAACATTTTCGTACATTTTTCATGGAATAATGCATAGATGTTGATAAAAAAATTACTCGGCTGTATTTAGGTGTCTGATATCTATAGCCCCTTTCCAAGGTGGGAATATTGCGCTGTTAATCCACCTCACCATATGTATAAAAGTTATAGAGGTGGAATGGGGGGACAGTTTCATTTCGCAACAGAGGCGAGATGACGTCTATGTGAAAGTGTAGGGCGGCAGTGCCGGACAGCGGTGAGACGTTCTGTTGGCGTTCACAGACAACTAAACAGATCCTTCATTTGACATTGCTCAAAATAAAAGAGAAAGGTCCCACACTAGTAATTTTGAATGTAAAACTTGTCTCTGTGGCTTTCCACAATGCAAGGTGGGTCAGAATCTTAGTCACAACACATTATAACAAGATCCATATGATTATAAACAGTTTGCTGAGAAATCTTTTGCTTTGCAGGTGGAAACCATCACAGATTTCCACATTATGATGTTGACTCTGAGGACGATTTTGGTTCCCAGAGCAGCTTTATGCTGGTGCTGCTTTGTTCAGTGTGAACAAAACACAGGCGGCATTAACGGGGGCCTTTGTTGTGGTGCTATAGCGGAATCTCTATGTGTGTAAAACGGACTAGTGAGTACTGTTGGGCTTTGGATGAGGTATGTGTGCCATTTTAGTTTTAGTTTTGTTTGATGTGTGAATGTACTACACTGTGTACAGTATGTATTGATTTCTTAGTGTGTGTCTTTTCAGGGAAGTGATAAAGTTTGCTATGACCTTGAGACAGACTGGGAGGATGTGAGAACATGGTGTGCCTCTCAGCTGACTGAGAACTGGCACATCCTTACAGAAACAATCTTGAACAGAATTAGAAAATAATGACACAAAATATTGTACTCACAATATGCACTTCATTACTGCTGTTTCTGTATTCCTCCAAGAGACGTTCGTTATAGCACATGAGACCCTGGGCTTCGATGTTATTTCTGATCTTCCTCTCTTCTGTAGCACGCATCATCCACTCCTGCAGTTCTGCCTCAGAGTGAGCTTTAGGGCACTTGTTGCCGTACTCGCATGTTTGTGGTCTAGGATAAAATGGCAATTTTAACTGTACATTACAAAGCATATGTGAATTAGACTGTCACTTAAAAACAGTAAAAGAATACATGAAATGTTTCTTCCAAAGATTTATACTTGTTTATATTGATATACTTTTTGTTGTTGTTAGTTTTCTGAGGTGTTCCTGGAGCTCCCTTACTGTAAGAAGATTTACAACGCCTGAATTGAATCAAATCAAACAAAGAAAGCGATCTTCTTGTCTTAACAACTTAATTGTTTTTCATTGTGACATACATTTTCAAATTAAAATCAAATAACAGTGCAGAAAACCAAGTGAAGAGTTGTATTCCAGTTGAGTGTTGTCCCACAGTAGGAATGCAAAGCACTGTCCTCACCTTTATTGACCATATTCACATGGCCGTCATTTTCCATCACGCTCAGAGTGGGAGGCTCAACTCTAGTACTACTGTTTTCAAGATTGCAAGCCGCATAAACATAGGGAATCCGACTAATTCTTATCAGTTCACTGCTTCCAGATTGATCTAAAAAGATAATGGATAGTGAAAATCCAGGGACATCGGGCGTATTCCAAGGTAAAACAGGATATTTGATGACCCATTACCTTCTGTTAGACAACAGCTAATGTTACCATTCAACCACTTCCTAGCTAACATTACTGTTTATAGTGTCACATGATACAATAGGAAAGGCACAAATGATAAAATATCAACACGTTTTTTTAAGCCCGGAAGTGAAACACACAGGACAAAATCAAATGGCAATCATAGCAAGGAAGTGGTCGAATGTTGTCAGCTAATGAGTTATCAAATATGTCCCAATTTCCCTCTAGATTTTCATTGTCCAATAACTTGCTACTCAACTGGTCAATGATGAAATGGTAACAGTTTATATGACCTGCAACACAGCAGCATAACATTATCCCAGCATTCAAACTTCCCACCCTGACGTTAGAAGAAAATGGCCACCCCGTGAAAAGGGTCAATGAGGAGCAGAGAAGGAGCTTTTTTGTTTCGAGACGTATCATCAATACCAAACTGATAAACAATCAATTGTCCAATCACAAATTAAAACTGCTAAATTACATATGGGTTCTATCGTATCTAACACATTATCTATTTGGTACTGCATTGAAAAGCACTTATCTATTGCGCGTAAATTTCACTCTTCTTCTCCCATCTGGCACAATAATGCTTTATTAACTGGATCCATCCCCTTTACTTGTCACGAGTGGTCCAAACAGGGGATCAAGGTATTAGGGGACATCTATGATGACCAAGGTCTCCGATCCTTTCAAGACCTCAAAAATTCTTTTTCCATCCCAGGTTCCTCATGGTTTCTTTACCTTCAACTCCGCACTGCCTTAAAAACCTATGGGGTTCCTTGGGATGTCTTTCCTGGCTTTCATCCAATAACAGCACTGTTCTCTTCAAAGTCCAAACTAGTTTCTCAGATCTATACCAAGCTTGTTTCAACTGGTGTTAAACCCCTTCCTGTTTTACATGGCTGGGAATTCTTTTGCCAATCTCTTGATCTGGTTTGTGACTGGCATACAATATGGACTAATCTATTTTCATCATCAAAGAATTTAGCTCATCAACTAATTCATTTCAAGTTTATTCACAAATTCTACTTCACCCCTGAGCGCAGATTCAAATTGAATTTGACAGATAAGGATGCTTGCCCCAACTGTCCGAACTCAGTGAAAGGGGATTACCTTCATATGTTTTGGCACTGTCCCTTGATCAATGCTTTCTGGGAATATGTAAATAATATTGTTAGCAAAATTATTAGTAAATCTCTTCCTACTTGTCCTGCTCTTTATTTACTGGGGTATAATCCCAATGTGTCTCTCTCTTTTCAGGAGAAGCGGATCTTAATGGCAGCCTCCACTGCAACTAAAAAGTCTATTATAAAAAACTGGTTTGAACCTGCTATCCTTCTAAAGAAACTTTGGATTAATTTATTTTTTGATATTTGTTTGCTGGAAAGATCTACTGCCAGAATCAATAGTGCTAAATTCGATTCCCTTCTGACCTGGTCTAAGGCCATTGAGCACATTCAGAAAATTAGCGCATCACAGCTTATTTGACAATTATTACTGATTTATTTAATTATTTTTATTTTATTATTAGGGTTGTCTAAACCCACAGGCCTTGTCTGTCTTGTTTGTTTTGTCGGTGGTTGTCTTTGTGAGTGTGAACCCTGTCTGTAATGTATTTGTTATTGTTATGTGGTATCAGAGAATCTTTTTACATTAATTTTTCCCTCCTTTTTTTATTTTTTTTATATTTTTATTTTTATTTATTTATTTTTTTTTAAAATTTTTATCTGCTCTGGTTCTGTCCCCCCCCTTCCTCCCCCCCCCCTTTTTTTTATTTATTTATTTATTTATTTTTTTATATATTTACTTATTTATCTTTCATTTTTTAATCCTTTTTTTTTTTTTTGTGTGTTTCGTCTTGTTTGTGACTATTGTATATTGTCCATTTATCACACCCCCTTGTGCCCTGTATCATTTACTATGTCTCTCTAATTTTCTTTTTGAAAAACAAAATAAAATTTTGATCAAAAAAAAAAAAAAAAATTGTCCAATCACAGCCGCCTGGGGATGAGATCATGGGTCGACCTAATCATTGCTGACAAGCTGCTGGCAGCCATGACAGATCGCCTTTTCCATTAAAACTGTTTTCTGTCGCCTATCCAATTGCAAGGATGCTGCTGTTTACAGTTTATCTAATTACATTTAAGACTGAGAATTCTTAAAACTGCAGACAGTTGCAAATGCAGCTGAATGTACAGTCAGTAGTAGGGTCCCTCTGGCTGGCTAGGCGACAGGAAAGTGCTAAAAGTTCATGTGAAAGGTGGTCTGTCATGGCAAACGTGATTGTACAGCTGATTGTTTCCTATTTTGACATGGACAATGGTGGTCCCCATCATAAAGGATCAAGCTCCCTTGCACCTCAATGAGAAAACTAATGATCGTGCTTTTCATTTAGCATTGGCAGGTCTGTGCTGCCCTCTGCTGGACACAAATGCAATACACCTCTTCACTTAGTTTCTTGTTATGTGAGTTGTTTGAATTGATTTTGATTTGTATGAAAAACAATTACATTTGTTATTTAAGACACAGATCTAAGGCCAATTACTGTTCAACTAACTTTTACAGAGGAGCAATAGACAGCATCCTGACCAGAAACATCACAAACTGGCATGGTTCATCACAGCCCAGACAGGAAGGCTCTGCAGCGGGTGATTAAAACCAGCAGAACATCACTGGTACCATCTACAGAGCATCAGTGACATCAGTGAAGTGAGACGTCTGCACAGAGCCCAAAGATACTAAAAGACAACAGCCACCCAGCCACAGTCTGTTCACCCTGCTGCCACCTGACAACAGACACAGAAGTATCTGCTGCTGTACCACCAGACTACAGAGCAGCTTCACTCCTCAGACTATGAGACTCCTGAACTCACCATCACTCCAGTTTATGAAATAGTTTCTTTTGTTTTGTCTTCTCTTACGTAGCATTAATGGACTGAAAGTCTTTCATTTTACAACCCTGTTGTTGTTAAATGACAAGTAAATGAACCTTTAAACATTTTTAAAAACTTTCCTTTTACATCTGTTTTTCATTTAATTATGACACACTTAATTTTGCAACTACAAAGGAAAAATATATAACAATGGTAATGTTATTTCACATTAGTTGTTTTCATTTAGGCATTTCAAATCTTCCAGATGTCACCATCATCTGCTTTAGTTTGGATTCATTTCAAACTATGAGTAGCTCATACATTTCCATTGTGTAGTGCATTGTTGGACAATAGTGTCCATCAACACCAACACCGCATTAGTATACATGCTGGCATCTTGTATATGTAATTTAGTTTAGTTTAAGGTTGGCATGTAGTATGACATTGGGATACAATCAGAACAAAACAAGTCTGGCGATGTTCTATAAGGAAACTTATTGTCAAAATATTCCCATGAAAATACCAAGACCAATATTGAATGTATCCTACTTACAAGTACTCTGTGTACATCTAAAGCCACCATAAAGCTCTGTTGCCCCAAAACTATTAAAAGCAAATAAATGAGTCACACTGTTGCACTGGGTGACACGTTCCTTCATTACCATAAACACGCACATTGTAGTTTATCTTCGCTTAATCCCACATACACCATCCTGCTGTCCCTAAAACCCACTCGACCCCCAAATGCGGATTCATCCACAGCTGAAAGTAGTCCCAAACTGCAACTCCAATCTGAGATCTGTTCATAGACTATAGCTGTTGTAAGAAATTACTGACAGTTAAAGTAAATTAAGTCAGGAAACTTCAGAGAAACACACTGTTGATGTTGGCCTTTTCATGTGATTTGTTGACAATTATAAAATAAATATAGAATACCACTAGCCTGGTGAAGAACCCCATAAAGCTACATGCAATCCTGGAAATATAAGGCATCTTTGGTAAAACAAATGGGTTACACTCTGGGTTGTTTAAGGACTGTCCTCAATAGTGGAACAAAGCCAGGATAAATAATCTTTATGAATCCACAGTATAGATGTAAATCATGTAAAGAGTAGTAGTAGTCGTGTTGTTTACCTCTCACACAGCCAAAGCTGAGCTCGGACATTGTGTGGCGGCTGACGTCCTTCCCACTTGGTGATGGTGTCCTCAGAGAGTAACTGGGCATGCTCCAAAGAGGAGCAGTGCTTGTAGAAGCTCTCTGGGGAGGATAGGACCAGAAGGCACACTTTGCAGTACATGGTGACTTTTCTGGGCTCCGTCTGCTCACGCTGGCCTAACTGAAGGAGATGAGGTCTAACGTAGAACCCGCTGTGCTCTGCTTTCCACACGGCCATCTCCACCTCGCTCTGGGCAGACTGGCAGTGGCCGGCCTGATGCCAGCAGGGCTTGCCTTGCCTGACATGACTGCAGTACTTAAACTGACAGTTTGGGGGAAGGGGGCGCACTTGGCTGTAGATGTGCTTTCCACTATTCTCTGATAAGTGATAAACTAAGACTGGATCCCAGGTGTGTGCTGCATCTGCCGAGCAAGTTGCATTCCACCTTTTGACTGTCAGTTTTTGTGGTCGTTCATGAAAGCAGTCTTTACACAACTCAATGAATTCACCTGAAAACTCTTGGAGTATGCGCTCAGCTGTACCTTCTGGTGTATGTGAAACAGGCTCAGGCTCACTTACAAGTCTGATGAATTGATTTTTATCAATGTTTTTGTCTCTCATATAATTCCATACAATGGCCTCTTCATTGCTTCTGGCGTAAGTGCATCTCTGTCCATGTTGAGCACATCCAGAGCCCTCTACAAAGAAGTTACACTTTTGGTAAAGAACACTTGGACCAAAGTTACCATGTGTGGGCCGATCAGAGACAGGCCTCCATTGGTTGGAGGCTTTTTCTTTGGCTAGAAGCAGATTTCTACTGCACTTGTGACTAACTGACTGAACAGTGTATGTTACTTCCTTCTCCTTTATGGAACACAGATCACACACAACCTTCAAATCTAGAGTTGGAAAGACATCACTCAGAGGTGCAGAGCTGTCAGGCTCATCAGACCCTCTCACAGACTGAGCTATAAGATGACAGAGAAGCACATGGTCTAAGCTGTGGTGCTTTTCAAATGTCCATACAGCAGCTTCCTCCTCGCTTCTGGCAAAGGTGCATCGGTTCTTGTGGCGTGTGCAACCAGAACCCTCCACAAAGTGGTAACACACCACGTACTTACTCGGGTTTGGAAATGCGGGTCGCCTAGAAACAGGCCTCCATTTGCTGCCACCTTTGGCTTTGCAGAGCACGAGATTGCTTGCACACTGGTGGAGGACGGATTTTAATGTGTATGTGATTTCTTTCTCCCTGACAGAGCACTGAGAGCATACAAGTTTGAGGTCATGTGTTGATAAAAGAGGAGCCAGTTTGGACCCACTAGCTGACATTGTGAAGCATTCATAATGCTTAAGCCAGCACCTCAAGGCAGGAAATGTGTAATGGTTCTGCAGCTCTGAGCTTGAGTTGTATTCACCCTAAAGGTGTTGCACTATGTTTGCTGTTGCGTTTTCTGGTTGCAGTCAATTGCAGTAGACCATGGTTTAGTTACAAGTCTGATAAACTAAGGCATTAACTAAGGAATCACTTCCAGAGTTCAGAGATCATTATCTATGGCAAGCTAAAGCCAAAGTCTGAGAAATGTCCAACTTTGCTTGAATGTGCCTGAAAACAAAAACAACAGAGAAGACAGCATGATGAGAAGTGTGCTCAGTATACTCAATTCAGAAAGTCATTAAATGTCAATAATACTTTGCACCGCTTTTTGTTTATCTGCAGAATAGTTTGAAGAGTATGGCACTTTGCCAGTAGATTGACAAATGAAAGAATCAAAACAGGTGCTTTGGATCCAAGGACATAACATTAAACCAAAAACAGAGAGAGGTTAGACTTATACTTTGCTTTGTAATCAGTAAGTCAGTAAGTAACCAAAAAATACCAAGGCATCAGAGCATGCCTTGATGAAGACTGTGAGCTGAAACACATAGGTGCTATGCAAACTAAATAGTAAATGCTAAATGTTAACAAAGCTGTCTGCCTTGGTCCGAGTCTAACCTCTCTCTATTTTTGATTTCATAGTATGGCATTGAGATTCAAGGTAGACTGCCAGGAAGGATACAAGCTGTGCTAGTTGCCATGGTCACCTGTGAAATAAGACAACATGGCCTCAGTTACACCTGATATTAACATTGGATCTGTATCTGGATACATCAATTGGATAATGACATTCAGTTCACAGGTTGTTGCATTTACACCTGTTATTTATATTAGTGTTTACTTGATCTCAATTGTGATGGGATCTCAATATACAAATTAGGGAGGTGAAGGTGAAGGGCAGTGGTGTCGTAAACAGACATTATTCATTTTTAAATTACTCCAGAGAGGAGCAGTGCTACCAAGTCTTTCAAGGAAAGTCTTTCAAAAGGAATGTTTTGCAGGGCTTGCTTTGACTAGCAGGATGAAGCAGAGTCATGTAACCTTTCAACTTGCTGGGCAGGTTTTTCCTTTACAGTAGCACATTCTTAATCTCTAAGGCATTAAGAGTTGTAAGTGTTTTAAACTGGGACACAAGACCAAACCGAGTAATCACAAGTGAAACATCACACTACACAGAGAAATGTCCGTTGTGTTCCCTCTGTTGCATTTAGCCATGCTAACATGCCCCGCTGCTGACCTGTTCTACTCTGATCTGACTGGCTGTCATGCCACTGTCAAAGTAGGTTAATCATGCTGGTCCTCCAGTGATCGTCTCCATCCACAGATGTGTTTTAAACCGGTTTATAATGTCAAACTGAGTGAATACAGATTAAATCCACTGTGGTTTGATTAGCAGCTTTCATGATTGGCCTCCACAACCTGACGTCGGACTGCGTTTCTACAAAAGTTGAGTGTTTCAATGTTTTCACTGCAGCCGGCCAGCAGCGCTGCAACAAAAACTGATTACCCTCATTAAAATGAATGGGAAAACCTGCATTTTCACTGCACCGCTGGATTTGGTCTGAATGTAGCCTAAGCCCTGAACCCTCACAGACTAAGCTGATGTTACCTGGTCAGTGTTTAAGTGAGAACGGCTGCAAGGAGCCAGAATAGTATACATGGGAATGAGACAGCACTTTGCAACATATGACTTTACCTTGTGTGTTAGGGACTTTTTATTTTAGCTTTAGAAATATGTAATTATAAAAACACATATAGACAAATATAAACATATTCAGTCAGAGGTTTTTAGGGAAAAAGTTACAAAATCTCACAACCTTATTGCTTTTTTGTTCAATAAACAGTGATGTAAGTGGAGAATCAGTTCTTTGAGAAAATGTCAGTAGTGATTTAGAAAATTTCTGTTTTTGGATAAAAAAACATTGGATAGAAAATTGAAATTAATTAGCGATGAGGATGCCATCATCTGGATTATTTTTTGTTTCCAGGCTTCCCCTGGTAACCTATGGTAACACGGTGTTTAATGTTACATTGCTATGAACCATGTGTATTTCCCTCAGGTAAGTCTGTAGAAATCTAGATGGAAGTGGCCATAAAGGACTCAAAATGTCTGTAAGAGACTCCTCAAACAGGGCGGCTTAGCACCAGGATACCTACTGTGAATGTGCCTCAAAGTCTGTGAGTGTGGACATTGGGATTAGAAACCTGATTACAGTGCACATCAGACCACTTCCAAATGTGGCAACTGTTTCTGCTTTCAAAACTTTTAAACAATACTTTAATATCTACTGAGTTAAACAGAGAGGAGGCTTGTTGTTTTATTAAATACAGTGTAAGAGTACCTCTCTGACATACAGCTGGCCCTAATGCAAAACATGAAGGACACTGTGACTTTCACAGAGAAAGCCCCATAGAGCATCAAATTGTGAGGTCACAAACAGTTAACAGCCTATAACAGACCTACTTGACTGACTGAATGGGCCCTTTAACAACCTCATCCAGGCACTTTGATTATGTTTCGCCACTTTATTGGTTATGTCTGTTGCTGAGAACAAAAATATGCAAAAACCCCACCTGTTTGAGCAGAGGGAATTTACCTGAAACAAACCCAACCTGCTTCTGAAGGTGCATTTTGCTTCCTGTACTTTTGTATGTGGATCTTTTTCTGAAAACTAACCAACAAAGCGGGGAGAAAGTCCAGAACCTGGCCCTTCTATTTTTTTAATCTGGCCTTCCTCAAATGTAATCTTAATCTTTATGTAGTTGAATAGGCCTGGCCTCTTGTAAGTATTGTACGTTTGTTGTTATGAAGGTCACAGCTGCAAAAAAATCCTAAACGACTATAATAAGTACTTCTCCACTAGATGGCGCTGTTTCGCATTTTAAACAGGACTATAGGAAGTCAGTGGTTTGAATTACAAGGGAGTGATATCAAAATTAGACTGTGAACTGTAGAATTTACCGTAATAAACAAATCATCCAATACAACAACAATCAAGACATGAAACATGTAAATATTATTGTGTGATTAAAAATAAAATTGTGCACCCATGTCTACAGTTGTCAGTCTGGTAGTCTACTACTTCCGCAGTAATGCTACAACTACTGCAACTACTACAAGTCTACTAGTCTACTACTACAGCTAGTAGCATACTAGTAGCCTTCTGTTAACAACAACAACAACAACAATAATAATAATAACAATAATAATAATAATAACAATACTAATAATAATAATAATAATAATAATAATAATAATAATAATAATAATTATAATAAATAACTCACAAACAACTAACAAAAAACAACAATTCAAATAATAATGGTGAGATATGCTGATCCTCAGAAAGGCTGACTGACTGAGGGCATCCTCGTTATTTGAGGCTAACGTCACACTCTGCTGCTCATGAGCAACACTCGGTGCAGGCGCAGCATCGTGCTCACTCACCGCTCTGTGGCGTCAGGCTGAAGTCGACCTCTCTCTGAACCGGAGCACACCTGGAGCCTGTCAGCTCTCTCGGACCTTTATGTGGAGTCGCTTTCTCTCGTGATAACCGGGGACAGCCTGTCTGACTTAAGTTTCGTTTCCCACATTTTGCGTCAGCATCAGGTGAATATGACAGGCATGCGCTCGCTCTGCCCCCTCCCACACGAGCTTCCTCATTTTAACAATAGGTTTTTTGTGAGGCTGCATGTTCCTGCATCCCTTCATGATCCACCCTCCTGATTATCCTGTACAGGAGCCTAATGCAAAACATGAAGGACAATGTGACTTTCACAGAGAAAGCCCCATAGAGCATCAAATTGTGAGGTCACAAACAGTTGTCATTCTAATAGCCTATAACAGACCTACTTGACTGACTGATATGATAGGCATGCGCTCGCTTTGCCCCCTCCCATACGAGCTTCCTCATATTAACAATAGGTTTTTTGTGAGGCTGCATGTTCCTGCATCCCTTCATGATCCACCCTCCTGATCATCCTGTACAGGACCCCTTCTATTCTTGACTCTTCATGACATGCTTATGTATCAGACAATAAACATGACATTAGCCTCATAATACAATTCTCAATATAAACCTCTCTCACCGTGATTCATTCAGATATCTGTGTGATATTTTAGCATACTGACATATTTATTATAAAGGTAAGATCCTTTTGGACACAGATCTTGAGATTTCTTTCTGTAAGCATTTCATAACTTAAATGAAGTTATAAAATACGTCGGTATAACTGACCCAGATTAAACACAGAGTGGAACATGTTTTTTTCCTTTTCTTCAAGATGTTTCCTACGGAGCCCCCCCGAGGGTCACATGGTAGAAAACAAATGGATGTGGAAATCCGTGGGAAACAGTCAGTGTAAACAGTCCTCATCAGCTGGAGGAACCATGAGTACAAGCAACCCAGCACAGCTACTGACAGTCCTAGCTTTCTAAATGGAGTTTGCCTTTGATAGTAATCAATAATCAATAAAGATGATGACAACAACTTTGTTTGACTGTATATGAGCAAAATGCTCTATTTAACTGGAGGAGGAGGAGGAGCGCTGCGGTGCATCTATGTGTGTGCAATGTGGTGGGCAGACAATTGATTTAAGTGTTTTGACAGTGGAGTTTCTACAGGTGAGAAGTAGGTGAGTCCAGTTTGTAATTAGGGTGTGACATTTTGAAGGCCGGTGTTTTCAGGTGACCAAAGTGTACTAAGGGATGTGATTTAAGAATGTAAATTTGAGTGAAAACTGTGCAATTGTGCTTAGAGTCTATCAGTCAGGAGATGTTTTCACACATGAGTTTTCAGAAACGTGTAGTTCCAGTTTTAGTGTGTATGCAACGGAGAAAAACTGTAAAGCAGGGGCCGATTTAAGAGGAACATCAGGGTTCACAAGGTCAGATTAAACCCATGTTTTAGTCACTGTGTACCCAGCAAACACTGTCAAACATCTTCCATCTCCTTCTTGCTCATCAAAACATTTTTCCTCCTAAAAACTCTTTCAATCTGCAGTTTAAATGTGTAGCAAACATGTCACAATGTATATTTTACAGTTATGGAATGTAAATATGTACCCACTGTGACCCGACACCTCTCCTCTGCTGTCAAACTGGCATTGGCGTTTTTCCAACACCAACACTAAGATCATGTTGGAAATATTTAATCTGGTTACTCTTAGCTTTATTTGAATAATCAAATAAAAAATCAAGTTGAATGATTTATTTTTAAAAACCATAAATGTACCGTAGAGTGGTGCAGAGCTGAGGTCAATCTGCCCTCAGTGAGATGTGCTGGATACCTCCTCCCATCAAGGAAATAAAATGTGTTCTTGTTGAATGTGTTTAATGCCTACTCCAGCAGTTACTGAAGAATGTATACCTCATTCATTTTTACAGAAAACTACCCGGAGAGATGACGTCATGGGCCTCATTTCTAAAAATGTTCCTAGATTTATCTTTGAACTTTTCTGATTTCAAGTCTGTAATTTTAATCATACATAAGTATGCATTACACCATGTAATCTACAAAGTTACTTTGCTTTTAAAATCCTAATTGAGTACTGAGTACAATGCTAATTAATATCTTCGTGCATTTTTGTAGCTTATAGTGTCCGATCACAAATGAGCAATTGAAAACTGATATACAGACAAAAAGCCACACCACTGTGCAGCAGGTTTGGGCAGGTGATCATGACCACTGAGCAGAACAGAGCAGGACCCAGGAGTGATTTAGACGGAGGATCTGGAGTCCTGCTATTGATAATGCATTAAACATCAGCTTGTAAAAAGTAACTAATACTCTGAGTAATGTTTGAGAAGAATTCTTGTACTTGTACTTAAGTATAATTTTACTTTATATTATTTTATCAGTTTTACTTGTAATTGAGTAATATTTCAGTAATGTAACTTTACTTGTACTTCAGTACAGATGCTCAGTACTCTTTCCATCACTACCAAACACACTGCTTGGGGTTGTGTCGCTGCTGCACATCGTTCATAAAGGTCATGTAAAGTTCCCCACATGCTTGGACATATATGTTCCAAAGTGCAATATCTTGACAAAACTTTGACAAAAGATTTCCAGGTCAACGGTATGAGGATGAGACAGGTAGGACCACGGACAGGAATTAGAGGTAGTATCCATGCTTTGTGTTTCTGATTCAGTTACTTTCTAGAGACGACTGTTTTGTTGTGCTCCTTCATGCTACAGTAAAACCTATTCACATTGAACTCAGAGGACTGTTCCTGTTTTGTTTCAGTCTATATATGGTGTGGAGGAAGTATGAATCCATCTGGACCTGGTGAAGATTTATTTCCTACAATCATGATATAAAATTTTATGGAAGTGCAGCTACTCATGTGTTCAAAGAGCACATTTGAATCACTTCTTTAACAATGATTAACAATGACTAGTGTTCCCCACTGTGCAGCAGGTCTTGTTCATGCTGTTTCTTTGTCTCACTGGGACACTCAATTAGAGCAGAGCCATGGTTAATTTCATTAATAACACCTGTGCTTTTCCCCCTATGACAACTCAAAAGCTCTGATGTGAAAAATGCTTAATCATTTTCTCTCAGTAAGTTCTGCTGGTGTTCTCCTCAGGTCATTTCAGTTGCTTTTTGTGTGAAACATTCACATGTTCATTGATTTTTCTGTGACAACCCTATTAGTCATCTGGCAGCAGTCTTATTTTTAAGTTTTTAAAAAAAAAAGTTTTTGGGTTCTGTGTCTGTGTTGTCATTCGCTGCTGTTACTGAGAACACTGCTCTGTGATGACAGTGACATCTACTGAAAGTTTAAAGGTTCTCTGTGGATCTTGTATTGTGCTGGAAGCTGTTGTTAGTTTATGTTGTTACTCCGTTTCTAAACTAATGTAAGCTACTGCAGGGAAGGTTTCATTTTTCATGTCACCTTACAATCTGCTCACATATGGCCATTAAAAAAATCATCAATACATGTAAATTGCCTCGAATTGTTACATACAGTTGCTTTAAAAGGCAGTAAAACAGCACCTTTGTGTTTGTTTTGATTATATGAGGTAGAAAAATGTGGTTTTAAAGCAAAAATAAATATATGCCCGCAAATTTATTACTGACATTCATGGTCATCAGATAATGAACCCTGACAATTGAAAAACATCACTCTAAATGTTAGCATGTTTTCACTGCGCATGCCAATATGGTAAAGTGTTGAATGCTGGATGTGAGCTTGTCAACATCTAGTAGTTGTTAGTAAGCAGGCATGTTAGCACATTAACATGTGCATGTTGTTAACTACAGCATGTCACAGACAAATTGAAGCTTTACTATATTAACCTGCTACACTGTTGTTCTGTTTTCCATCCGCTGATGAAGTGACAAGTGACATGTACATGACTGCAGATTCAGCCCTCTCCCCGTCAGCAGCAGCAGTGTGCAAGTTAGCTCCCAATTCTCCAGCGACATCCACCCCTCCATGCCAAAGCACAGGCACCCGCAGCCACGCATTCAGAAGTTCTTTTGCCGTGTGTATGTGTGTATGCGCATGTGTGTGTGCGTGGTGCATGTGGTTATAAGGTTATAAGATACTGATGCTGTAACTGTTGATGCTGTTGCGTCTGTCAGCTGTGTGTGTTTGAGAATAAGTGGTCACTGCACGAGGCTATGCGATGCTGTTAATGTTCCTCTTGGTCCCTTTAACATTACCTATGATGTGGCTTGTTTAATTAAACTGATGTGCATTCAGGCAAATAGTTGTAATGTCCTATTTTAGTTCAAATATGTTTCAGAACCTAAAAGGAAGGATTGTTTTAAGGGTTAAGTAGGCCCACCTAATTTTCTCTTTGCCCACCCACACTATGATTTCTGCCTAGGCTCCTGCTGGTAAGCATCCACATCTTCCAGACTCCAGTTGGTAACATTGGCTTTTTGTTACAATGACATCATCAGGGTCATTTAGACTTTTGGGTGCTCATTACAGAGCAACAGAACAGAGAATATGACTGCTTTTACAAACTGACAACTGAACTGAAATTTGTATGTAAAATTGGTAGAATGTCCCTTTAAGTATAGTCAAAATGTAGTGGTGGTAGTAAAATGAATTATGTTGAATTAATAATGAACTTCTTTTTCTTATGTATTCTAACTCGGGCCCCGTTTTCCCAGTTTTTGCTCAACTTAAAATGTTGTTTTATGCAGCTCCATGGCTTCAAGTCTTTGGGCTGAAGGATCCTTCAGTGCACACACACTGGAATTCATTCAAAGGTAGCTTTGGGGCCTCATTTATAAAAATGTTCTAGATTTATACTTAAAGTTATTCTTAAGATAATTTCCTATGGTGTGCTTACATTTGAATCATAACTATTTTGTAACGATGCTGAGCATAAAAATCTTGCTCAAGCAGATTTTAAGAATCTATTTGTAACTCAGACGGGTGTTTGTAACTGGTTAGCTGCAGTTGTGAGACGTCACCGCAGCCTGCTTGGAGGCGGGGCGGGCACGGCTTCGGTCTGCTGCGGAGCGCAGCTTGGCTCAACTCAGCTCAACTCAGCTCAGTAAAACTGGTGATGAAAAAGCAAGTCAGCGTGGCTCAGTTTGACTCGGTGTGGCTGAACTTGCTGGTGGAAAAACGCCATGTGTCCCAGACTGCAATACCCCAACATAATCAACAGGAAAACCACTTTACTAGTCTAGACTTTACTTAGAGATGAGATCATTTCCATGTCACAGTAAGGTTTTATAAATAAGTACCTGTATGTGGCTCTCTGCTGAAGTTAAGATTAAAATTGATTGTAAGTCTGTTTAATAAATGAGGCCCCACATATAAACAAAACCCACCTAGTGCCCTAGAGAGGCTGAGGGCAGCCCTGGTAGAAGTCATGACAACCTCACAGTGAACTAATGTGCAAAAAAATATTTTTTCAGTTATACATCTATACTAAACCAGTTGTTTTGTATTTAGAGCGTGCTAATGCCCAGCACCACTTCTCTCTATAGATAAACCCAACACAGACTCTGTTTGGCTCAGGATTGGACTTTATTTCAGCTTGACTCTCCTATCAGAATATGTTTCTGCACTTCCAAATGTGTGGATTGCCAAAAATGAAACAGATGAGTTTATTTGGTGCTGATTAACTATTAGTTTGAGTCCTGAAAGGTGCCCTGTAGGATGAGAATGGTGAATAACAGGAAAACATTGACACTGAAGATTTTCAAAAGTAGCAGCCACTGCCAGAGTGTAGAAAACTTCAGCCAGAGAGGTCAGCCTGACGCTCCTTGTTTCTGCGAACACCAGCGGCGTGGACTTCCTGGAAAATTCAAGTCAACAGTCAGATACACATTGAGCAAAATGAAACTTAAAGACTAAAAAAATGAGAGAAGGTGGGACTTCTGTGGAACATGAAACTTAGAGGCACAGCATATTTTTTAATCTCTAAAGAGCGGAAACACGGCTGAGCTGTTGAAACATTCCACAAACATTACGCAAAGATACAGAACTGTGTTTCAGGAAGCCTTAATGCCCTGTTTAACCTGTTTTTCAGCCATTACACTCCAGATATCAGATCCTGTTTGCATTCACAGCTGTGTTTTCGTGCTCTGTGTTTTTGGATGTAGGATAATATAATATTACAGTATAATGTTGAGCCGTCCTAAAGTGTTGGTAGCATTAATAAACTGTCTAGTTTGAGGTCTGCACTTTATAACTGCACTGCTCTCAACTAGAACCTTTTTCTGTTGTCATACAGTAGTCAGACTGGCAGTCACTCTATTTCACAACCGCCAGGTATACTTACATCATATATTGTATGTGCAATTTTACACAAATGAAGCTACTTATGTGTGTAAAGTGGAAACTATCTCAGTCACTCTGCGTAACTCAGTTAATATTGCTAATTTAACCCTCAAAGAAGTTGACAGCCACAGTGGCTAAAAAAAGCTGTTGTAAAAAAAAAAAAGCTTCTAGATTTCTAAAATCCAATTCTGACTCATCAAAACTAATCTATTGTTATGTCAGCTCAGAATTTTTCACTAATACCAATCTAAGTTCAGGAATCTAGAATTACATTTCAGATCTCTGAAAATACAATGCTAACAATACAGGGTTTCTATTTCCTGGCTTCCTGAAATTTTCTGATATGAGGGCAATGTCTAAATCTGCTGCATTTGATGCCAAGTGATACAGAATTTGCCATCAGAGAGAGTCACTGGTGGCAACTCTTAGAAAGTGGCTTCATTTTGACATCCAATAGTGTGATGCATAGGAAAGGTGCAGGATTAGATGAACGGTAATGTCAACTAAACCTGTTTTATATAACTCTCAGATTAAAGTTACATTCCATCATTTCATTATAAAAAAACCCACTTTTTGCTACTCTATTGCTGCATTATTCAGCAATAGTAATAGCTATGGGCATTTGTAAGAGGAGGTGTAGTAGAGCGCTGCAGTTGCTCTTTTGTTTTATTTCTGACACAGTAGTGCTACTTAAGACATGTTTGCTTTCCCCAGTGGTCAATACACATGTCATTTCAAACAATTTGGCTTATAAATTAGCCAGCTGCTGGCGGTTCATATTTAGCATAGACACATGTGAGTTGTATCAATATTCTCCTCTAAGGATCACAATTTTAACCAAGTAGCTTCAGTCGCCCTATGTTAAATGTTTAGGCACACCCCCTGGTCTAAATGAACTGTACCATCAGAATTGACTTTATTTTGTCACATATTACAAATACACTGTATTTGGTGAAAATGAGGATTATGCCCTATCTGATGTGGTGTGAACTGTCATGTACAGTAATTGTCACACACTCAGTCAGGTTATGTTGGTTTGTGTTGCTTGTGTGACTGTATAAAGAGAAAACAGACCTTGCAAAAAAACATTAATATTCATTAACAAATGATCACGGAAGAAGAAGACTTGCTTTCTCACGCAGGCGCTCTTTGAGAGCATTGAGGTGGGCCTCCCGGTTCTCTTTGTTGACCTCCATCTTTTGGATGAGCTTCTCTTCCGTCTTCTTGCTAAAGACGTTGTTCTCCTCGCGTGCCTTGTGGAGAACCTCCTGCACGCGCTCCCTCTTATCTGCCAGCTGCTTCAGCACCAGGGCCTCCTGGGACTTCACAGGGGTGAGGTTGGGGGGCAGAGAGAGGGTGGAGTTACCATGAGGATGGCAGTGATAATGGCAGTGGCAGTTTGGATTGGCAGGGATTCATGAAAACTACAAAAAAAAGTTAATCAAACAGAAACTAAGGAATTACATGTTTCCTCTCCTAACACTATAAAGGTGCAACCAATAAGACATTGACTCCTCTGTAGCAAAAAGTCAGTATAATGCTCATGCTGTTTAGAGATTAACATTGCCACCCACTGAAGTTTCAACACATTCATATTCCCGCAGGTGGTACAGGTTTCCCCTGTAGTACTTTCACTTGTACCGTTTACAGCACAATCTGTTTACTGCCATTCCTTCCTCAGTTGGGGACTGAGTTTTTAATTGGAAATGCTGTGTCATATATTTATTTTGACTTTGTTTCTAATGGGCAGAACTGTCATCACACCCTGTTTATTGTGTCATTCCTTTATATTTCAAGATAATTTCAACCTAACACTTAACACATAACACAACAAAGCAGCAACCTCAGCTAGCGGCAAATGAAACCAACGTGGAAGTGCCTAAATCTGCAGTTCCTCAAGTGGCCACTTGAGGCTGGCTCCAAAATTAAGATCCCATGTTAAAATGCCCAATTTTGTTTACGGCCTGGTACAAACTGATTTTAGACTCTGTACCAGAGTTTCCCATTCATGACAACTGTACAGGGGTTAATTTATATGTAGTTCGCTCATTAAAATGATATCTTTAAGCTATGCATAATTAAGGCCATGGATGCTTTAGTAACAGCTACCTCAGCACAGTCCTATCACTGATCTTGACCTCTCAGCCGTGTTTGTGGTGTTGATGCAGAGAAGACAGAGTAAAATTTTTTCAACTTTTGGGATTAAAATGTGGATTTGTCTTCTCTCTCGCTTCTCAATATTTGCAGCAGCTGGACGCAGATGTGCTGCAATAAATGTAATGTACTGTAAATATGGGGAAATGTACTTTACTTCATGAATGTACAGAGAAAAAGAAAAGACACAGGGATAACAGAAAGAACTGAAGAAGAGTCTCTGAAGAGTGCTGAGTTCAGTCACAGGCTCAAGTGAACACAGACACACGCACCCTTGTTGTCTGCTGCTTGCGAACAATGAATGTACAGTTTGGTATTCTGGCTGGGGTGAACATTTGCTTCACTTAATGTGTGAAAAAAGCATTAGCTTGGATTGTTAGCCTTAGCTAAATTTCAGTAACCAGGCTTCATTTGGCTCGCCTCAGCTCCGTCCATGTTACACCTCTTTGCCCATTTTATTGTATCTAATGAAGACATTAGATATAAAAAAAAAAGCAGGCAAACATATAACAAGAAGAATATTTACATTCAAATCCAATCAAAGAGGATACACATCGATCAAAGGTATACACTGTACATTACAAATGATAAAATTGTTTCAATGCAGTGTGTTACATTGTTTTGTTTAAGTCATTTAATTAATTTCCCTAGTTATTAATTTTCCAATGGACTGCATGATTCTGCAAACATAGCATATAAATGAACCAGTGCATAAGAAAGTAAAATACAGTCAAACAAAACTGAACTTCAACATTAATAATGTTACATAACTTAGTTGGAGCATGGCCCTTCAACTCTAAAGCCAGCACAGCCAGAAGAACCCCAAAGCAGAGCAACCTGAATTATAGTTCGTAAAGTAAGTTGGGAAATGATATTATGGATGGATTTGTTTTTGAACGTCCACCACAGAAGATGTGCTGGGCATGTAGGAAAACAACCTTTCACTATGGTGGATTGTTTTTTCTTTGAAAATGATGAGGAGTTTGAATATGTGTTTTTAATAAGATCAATTTGGAAAATAAACTTTGCCGACTTTGTCCCAGTTTGTTTGGCCTTGGTCAACGTTACTGATTAACGCTCTATCTCTCACTGTTGTCGGTAACTGCTGTACATTCAGCAAACCTGTTCAACATCATAGTCTGCCAGATCTGTTCAAAGGGGCTTAATACGAGCTCAGCACTGCTTTACAGCCAGCTCAGTCATGGATTGAGAAAGACGTGATAACTGACGCTATTTCTTCACCCAGCACTTGGGAGGACTCAGTTTTTATCCTCTGAAGTCACTTGTGCAGTCAAAATATAGCAAAAAGGAAAATAACCCTACAACTGCTACAGTATTTAATTAATTAAAATACTTTGAGAGCAAATTGTGAAGCCTTGGTGTTCGGAATGAAAATGTTTTGACTGTGACATAGTCAAGGTTACATCACTGCACAATATGTTCTGTCTACTGCAAGCCAAACAAATATTTTTCCTATGGTTTCAAATATGATAGCACACTAGACATAAGAGAGTGAACTTTACTGAAGGTGTTTGACGTCAACACTGTTCAGTTCCTTTAAAGGAATAGTGTTACACTTGTCTGCGGCCTTTGACACAGTTGATCAAGCTGTATTATTTGACTGTCATGAAATCTGGTGTAGCTCTAAACTGGTTTATCCAGGCGTACATTTTTCTATTAAAGTATCCACCTGTCCTCCTTTAACTTGTGGGGTCTTTCAGGTTGGCTTTCGGGCCCATTTTATGTTCATTTAATATGCTCCCCTTTGTCAATTGATCTGTCAGTTCAGCTGAGTGTTTTATCACTTCTATGCTGATGATGTTCTGCAATCAGGTAGCTTAATTTGCAGCAGCCTTTGATGACCTTTTTGATTGATTTAAATGTACGCCACTTTATTGTGTCCCTCCCCTTCTGAAACCAAACCTATGCTGTTGGCTGGAACCATTTCTTTGTGAACAACAGCCAGGCACAGTGACCCCTTGAAGTCTTATTGGCAGGTTTGGTTTCATAGTATAGAGACCAAAACCAACACCTGCACCTACTGATTGTATCTGGCAACAAGAGCTATAGCCGGGGTCACCACACAGAAGTACTGGGTTGTTGGGATAAACTGTTGTTTGTCAAGAAATAGTTAGAGCACATAAGTACCCCGATCACAAATGGGGTTCTTTTTAAGTGAAGTGATCAAGTGTCCCAACTAGCTGTTATCTCAATGTGTTTCCCTACAAGATTTAATTAAAAATCTCTGCAACTATGTGTAAACCCTTTATCTAAAAGGCCAACATCATAAAAGCAAACTCATACGCACGCATGGCCCCCACAAACTGATCCCAGTGCTGCTGCCAGTGCCTCAGGACTGTGCAGCGCTCAACCAAACTGCACATTGGTTTTAAAACAGCAGTGTGAAAACAAATTGTTAAGTTAATCTTTTGTGAAAAAGATGAAAGTGTTGCAAGACAAACAATAACTAAGACATGGCAATGATATGAAGAAAATCTGATATGACTGTACTATCAGGAGACCAAGCTGTGATGACATATCTGCTCACCTTCCTCCTCTCCTCAGCGGCCTCCAGCCTCATCTGGAGTTCTTCCAGGGACACCTCCCTCCTCGGTGGGGAGGGCAGTGGTTGAGGCTGGCTTTTGTCCCTGGACTGATCGGGATCCTTCAGGATCACCTCAAACGCCTGGCCTGATAATCTCTTGTTCAAGCCCTTCACCTCCAGATCTGACACAGCCAGAATACAGTCCACACACCAAAAATAAAAACAAGTTAGTAAGCTGTCTACAGGGGAAGGTTTCTTTCTTTCTTTCTTTCTTTCTTTCTTTCTTTCTTTCTTTCTTTCTTTCTTTCTTTCTTTCTTTCTTTCGTTCGTTCCTTCGTTCGTTCGTTCTTTCTTTCTTTCTTTCTTTCTTTCTTAATAATTAAAAGAAATTACAGAAGTGGCACAAGGAGAGAGCTGTGATCAGAAAGGAAAGGCACAGTGTCTAATTGATAAAATTGAAAAAAACTCACTGCTACACACTTACAGTAAGTCTTGCACACATTTTTATCGATTTTGCAGTTGTTTGCAGATTGAGACATCTCCATGAATGAAAAAGTTATATAGAAAAATATTATCATCATAAAATTAAAATGAACCCATACAATGCTGTATATCAATTATAGAAAGTGAATGGTCTTTTGCTCTTTTGCACATGATTTACAGGTCATGTCTTTTTATATACTGCACTAACATTAGCTGGTTCCAGGGACTTGATTCATGGCGGATGGCCTATATATCTGCTGTTGCCTTGGCAGTAATTTGGCCATTGCTATAACTGTCCTTCTCTGTAAGACTGCATTAGTTTATGAAATATAGTTTTCTAAACTGCTTATAAATAAATGGATATATAAACTAAGCAGCAACATAACAGCTCCCAAAAATTTGAGCTGAGGATTTAATCCAATTTAGGCCGTGACAGACCATTGGCTTTTGACTTTTAATGATCAGTTGATACTACATGAAACAGAAGTTCCTTATTGGTTCAAAGATACATTAAAGAAACTAAACTACACTACTCAAAATTAGTTAGGGATATTGGAATATGGGTGCATATATGCATGTGCATGACTATGCAATAAAAGCCCAATTAAATGTGTTATTTAGGGACCAACAATATTCACAAAACACTAAAATATCCCAATATCCCGAATTAATTTTAAGTATTTGTAAATAAACAAAATTAGACTTGTTTCAGCAGAGCACAACAAATAAAGGTTATATATGTAGAAGAGACAATAAATGAAGCTGACAAAGATGATACTGTACATATTGTTCATTATGTCATCTATGGAGACAATCAGCCCTGTCTGTGTCATGGCAAGGTGAGCCCTGTAAGAGGATCACACTGAACTGAGATCACAGACAGACAGACAGACAGACAGACAGGCAGGCAGGCAGACAGGCAGACAGACAGGCAGGCAGACAGACAGACAGACAGATAGACAGACAGACAGACAGACAGACAGGCAGGCAGACAGGCAGGCAGGCAGGCAGGCAGACAGACAGACAGACAGACAGACAGACAGACAGGCAGGCAGACAGACAGACAGACAGACAGACAGACAGACAGACAGACAGGCAGGCAGACAGGCAGGCAAGCAGGCATGCAGACAGACAGACAGGCAGACAGACAGACAGACAGACAGACAGACTAACCTCCATACTGATAGAGGCTGTTGGGATGTGGTTGTGTGTAGAAGCAGGAGCAGAGTAGAGACAGCATGGACATCTCCTTGATCTTGTCTGTGTAGGCTGTTACAAAAAGATAAAAGATTCAATGTTACATCTGACACCATCTTAAACCCTGCCAACTTACTGGGACAGAATAAAATGTGAGTTACTTCTGTGGGGAATTAGGTAGTGCTAATAATACAACACAAGAAACAGCAGAAATGATTGAAATTCAAGCCTTCAAACAACACAAATAAAAACCCTATTTGTGTCTGGAGAAAAGAGGTCTCAGGTCTGGTTTGCACACATTTCATTTGTAGGTTTATCCATATGTTCTCCTGATCCTGGATGTTCTTGGGTAGAAACTATCCTTGCAACAACTTTAATGGAAGCAAAGTGTCAACAGACAATTTAGAGGCAATCACAGCAAACAAGATGGCTTTAATTCAAGTCCATTCATCTTTGTCCAGTCGTTTTTTCCACTCGTTATTATATGAGGACACCTAAGAAAGTTAAACAGATCTTAAGTTTATTTCTACCTTTTCTTTATTTCTACTGTCTCTGTTTCACTCATGTCCATTTCATCTGTTAACTTGTTAACACTGGTGTAGTATGTTGGTTAAACTGTTGATGAGAACTATGGTAGATGTATATTGTTTGTAACAAGCTATATGGCTGACTCACCCACACACTGTATTATGCCAGTTAGCATGCTGACTTCCTGAAATATCTGTGCAACACACACAGATGACTTTGACATTCAAGTTTCAAGGTTGAAGGAAATGTATTGGTCATACAAAGGGTTTTGCATAATGAAATGAAAGTTCATAAACTCCTTCAAGCAGAAGTTTGAAATCTGGGAAACACTGTCCATCAACTGTAACTGTATGTGAGCAGCAAACGTCCACCTGTCCTTGTCCAGCTATAGTCCTGCGCTCTGACAGCTCTGAACATGGTTGAGTGCAACATCTTGTTCCTGGATGTTGTGGAGAAGACAGGTCTCTGTAAACATACGGGCACAACAGTCTGTGATTTCCCTTTGTTTGGCTGACCTGAGTAACATTTATCCATTTCATTTTCCTGCGACATTAGCCAGGATCAGCCTTAAACCAAGCTGGATTAGGATGGTTCATATCCCGACTCTCTTCCTCCCTGAGGAAGTCTTGCTGTTCAGGTTGGATGGTTGAAAAATGTTGTGGGCAGTGATCGTCCACTCCTTTGATCCAAAACCTGTGTGTTCTTCTCCAGTGATGATGAACTGTACAAACAGCTGTTTGTAAGTATAAAGTGCATGGCACAGTTGTGTTACTGCCACCATCAGGAAGAAAACACAAACTATCACCTGCTGCTGAGAGAAAACTGGTCAGGATGGTCAAGTGTCAACCAAAAACCACCAAAAAGCAAGTCTGCAATGAATTAGAAGCTGCTGGAAGACAGGTGACAGTGTCCACAGTCAGGTGTGTTTTACATCAACATGAGCTGAGAGGCTGCCGTGCAAGAAAGAAGCCCTCGATCCAGACGAGGCACCTTAAAGCTCGACTGAAGTTTGCTGCAGATCACATGGACAAAGAAAAAACCTTCTGGAGGAAAACTCTGTGGTCAGATGAAAAAAGAACTGAATTGTTTGGTCACAATGAGCAGCAGTGTGTTTGGAGGAGAGAAGGTGAGGCCTTCAACCCCAACAACACCATACCTACTGTCAAGAATGGTGCTGGTAGTATTATGCTGTGGGGCTCAACTATTACATAAAGGTAAAAATGCCATCATAATGATCCAGGAAATAATGATAGCTAAGTCTCTTCCCTATCTTCATCTTATAAGACACGGAAGCTGCATTCCAGAGATTTACAAGATACAAGGTAATTTATTCATCATCACACAACATAGGGTTGTATAACTAAATGAAAGTTCATGCTACACAAAGCACAGAACATATATACAGTTATTAATTATACAAATATACATAAACATGTAGTGCAACTTTTCAATCTGCGTCAGGGGTGAATTTACATTCACTTACGCAGCAGCAACAAGATGGTGATGATAATGTGGTTGGCATCTGCCTTCAACGTAAAATCAAGTTAGCAGGAAGTAAAGCAAGAAGCAGAGAGTTGGGAAAAATGTTTTGACCCCAAAACTTCCTTGATTCCACGGGGCAACATACCAACCTTTGAATGAACTGTCTAAAAAGGCCTTTGTCTTTGGCTTTTTCTGGGTGTTATGGTATGAAATGTGGACCTTTTTTCTTTGCAGATTGCAGAATGAGCAGTCTAGTGAATATTTGGGTTTTGTCTGTTTTAATCTGTCTCTCACACAATCAAACATAAGTTTCTATTACTCAACAAAATATGCTTCATCAACCACAAAAAGTTATTTCCCAATTCCTCAGTTCCTCTCAGCTCTTTAGTTCAGTCTCTAAAGAGCCAGATGTTTTTGTCAGTTGTTAGAGATCTTGAGGGCAGAAACACAGTTCTACTCTCTTACTATAAAACCTGATCTGATCAACCTAAACCTAAAATATATTTCTGATCTGCTGCCATGTTATGAACCATCCAGACCTCTGAGGTCATCAGGTACAGGTCTGCTTTCAGTCCCTATTGTGCTATACAAATAAACTTGCCTTGCCTAAATAAGCTGGCTGAACGATAGCGTCCGGTTACCATGGAGACGACTAAAACCTTTGTTCTGAAGCACAAATTGGAAAGGTTGTGCAGCTCCTTACCTTATTATCAAGCGACACTCATCAAAAGCTCTATCATAACTGTTTGCAAACAAGTTAGCAAAAAACTTAACTGAACTATAAGGTGCTAATATGTCAAAGTTGTATTCTTATTTTACTTTAAAACAAGACCAACATGCAGCTGAGTTGTTAAGTGGTCAATATTCACAAATGCAAACACCTGTCTTCCATGTAGGAAGGTTGCTGAAGGTTTGACAATATTTCACTGATTAGTACTTACTGGTGGAAGTACACCAAGAAAGAAACATGTGCCAGCAAAGACACAGAGGATGTACGTAAACAGTGCAGTATTTAAAATACATAATGATGAATCACCTTTACGAAGGTTTTATGAGGAAGGAAATACATCCAACACACCTGTGCATTGTGGAATGACAGGGTTATGAGTTTAAATACAGCTAAAGAAAGCACATAACATAAGATCACTGTAGCAATGTTCAATCAGTGCTATGCTGCTTTCAGAATGAAAGACATCTGTCACCATCACACATAATTTCTGTGTACTGAAATAGTCTGAATTATAGCAGCACCATTCCCCTACTTTGAGACCACTTTCAAAGTAACAGAGCAAAGTACAAAGTAGCGGAGCCATCAGTTTTAAAGTCTGGAAGCTTTTATTGCGTGACTGAAACTACAGTACACTCCAGTGCATTTCAGGAAAAGGTATTTTTAGAGAGATTCTGAATTATTGACATGTACTTCAAAATCACTTTCTGGTCCCGCAGCCTTCTGGGATATTTGTGTGGTGCGTGCTGCTGTCAGTTGTTGTGTGTTTGTTCCTCCTGAGTGAGTTAGTCAGTCGGCTCTCTGTCTGTAGAAGCTTGTGTGTGCAGCTGCCCCTGAGTCTCCAGAAACAATAATGAGAGTTATGAGGAAGCAGCTCTCCTGCTGTTAGGACAGTAGCAGTGTTACTTCACAGAGGCTGGGCTGCTTTGCATTTTATATCCATGGTGAACTGTCAACTCCTGTAAACACATGTCCGTGCTTCACTAATACTGCGACATAGAATCCCACAGAAGGACACGACAGACTGAAGGAACGACAGTTTAATTTATGTGTAATTTAAGTGTTTCCAGACATAAATATGGCATTGTTTTATCATGATTTGCCCCAGTGTCACATTATATGGGTAAAATACAAAGCTACTGTCCATATGTGTGTATTTATTAGACCGAAAATGCCTTCATTAGGAATATCCCACCTCATCTATTTTGAAGATCATCAGCCTCATTTTCTGTGTTATTTGTACTGTAGGGAATTGGTTCTCCATACTGTATATACACTTGGTTTGAAGTATATGATTAAAAAAGACATTGGGCCATATTGCATAATTTTAAAAAGAGAAGATGAAGTGTCCATTGAAGAAAATCTGCAAAGCTTTCTTGGCTTTTTGTTTTAGAGCACCAGGCTTCAATATAGGGCCAAGAGGAGACATGACACCTCTACTAATTGTATTAAAAAAAGTAATGACCTGTATAACCATAGACCACAAGGACCTGAAAGGCCCCAGGTTCACTGTGTTGCAGTTAGCTTTTGATAATTTGATTAAAAATATAATTTTTACCTCATCTTAAGGCACTGTCTCATAGAGAGGGCCTGCGTGAAAAGGTAATTTAGAGTATTATTATGTATCTATTTTACCTTAAAATCATTTTAATAATAATAAGCTTCAAAATCACTTTAATCTTACAGTGACTTGTAATAGAGTAAATGGTGTCTCTGTCTCAGCCACTCCCCCCCATCACTTGCACTGTGTAACTTTGGTTAGCAGGTAGCATCACAGAGCGTACTGCAGTATGTCACACACAGTCCTAACTATCAGTGATTTTGCTGAAACTGGATCATGTTTTATGGAGAAATGTTGTCTGGTTTTCCCTCTGTGGTGGAAATTCTTATTTCCCCTTGTAGAGAAGTGAACAAATAAAAGATGGATCAGCAAAAGATTATCTTTTGTGTTATTTAATAAAATGGTAAATAGAAAAAAGTCGATCTATTACCGCTGAAAGGTCAACGCTCTGCATACCAGGGTGTTCTGGGTGAATCTGACAAAGAGCAACGGAGAAAGTCACTGTTTATAGAATACTATGATAATAAGGCGTAAGGGAGGTTCAGAGCGGAAGATGAGATGGCCTTGAAAATACCTCAGTACCTACATTGAACTGATAAGTGTCCTGACAACAGAATGTTTATTCTGTACCCACACAGTTCCCATAAATTAGCCGAGGTCACTGCTCACCCCATGTCAGATTGTAATTTACGCAAGTTCATGCTCAGGTCAGACCATAGCTCACACATATTCATAAAGGTAATAATATGTAAGGTGAAAAGATTATGTCAATATGTAAGGTGAATGATGGATAGCAATAATATTCCAGATGAAAATGAAACAATTATATGTGAGGTGGAAGGTAATGCATTTTGTAACTACACCCTTTGATGTCCTCCAGCTGCTCTGCCTAAACTCTCTGTGATTTACAGAGCTTCCTGAAGGCAACCTGTAACTGCTGCGTACTGTAGCTTCAAGCTAACCACCAGGGAATGTGTGAGTTTAAACTGCTATCACAGCAGCTTTGGACCGCCAGGAGGAGGAGGTTTGCAGGAGGTCACAGGAGGTGGTGCTGAATGGGCACCAGAACTGCAAGCTGGCAACAGAACCAGGCTCAGAAGCCTCTACAGACATCATGACAGAGGTGAAGAGACCAAAGAGGAAGCTAAGAAGCACTACCATTGTCACTGACCAGACAGTGACCGAGCGAGAGACAAAAATAAATGTCAGGCTGGCCTTTTGTTATTGGCGACAGCTTCACTAAATGAGATGAGATTACTGATGGTTTCTGGGGTTCTCAGTAAAATGTAATCACGCTGCCAGGTGTGCTTTATACACAATGTATGCACGGTGAGACAAACCAAATATGGCCTCATTAAGGGAAGAACAGGTTTCTACATATAGAACCAGCCATCTATTGTGTGTATCTTAGGACAGAGTTCAATGAGGATATGTTTTGAAAGAGGTTATTATCTTCAAGCAGAAACTAGGTGGGGCATTTATGGGTGTTTATCATACTGTCGACAAGGAAACAGTAACACATATTTATTGCAGGTGTGGGCTATTGTATAGAAGTCAGGACATTTAATTCCAGGTGTTAACTATTGTCTGCAGTTGCAGGACTGATGGGTGTAAAAGCAGGGAGTAGAGAAACTTTTAATTGTAGACACCAAAAAACCTTTTACCTTTTTGGTTTTTGACCACTATATAGCACTACAGAGCTTTGTTTTTAGGACATAAAATACACATACCATTACAGAAGCTCAGCCAAGCACCAGCAAAAGGCAGGTGGAAGAAGACTGTTAGGTAACCAACCTGGATGTGAACAATGCAGAATTCAACATTGCAAAGGAAAAAAAGGCTTTACAAATGTTTTAGGGTATAGAAATGCATTCAGCTAATAAGATAGACCTGAAGGATACACACAATGGGCTTCAATGAAGAACATTTTGTATTCATATCCTAAATCTCTCCTACTTTTCCTGTGGGCTCTGCTGGTTTAAGTGTTGGATTTTGGATTCACTAAAGTCTCTTCACTGCGCAAACTCTCATAAATTGTTAGTTTTAGTTTATTGAAGTGTTCTTGAAATGTCATTGTTAACATTATGGGTGAAGAGCCATGAGCACCAGACGCTCTTCTTGATGTAGCTCCGATTATGTTTACATGTGAATGTGTTTTAATGTACCCTGTTTTTGACTGTGATATGTTGTGTTTTTATATATCGCGTACATGCAAGTGTTAGGATGAATATTTTTATACAAGCAATTATACAAGCTATTGTGGAAATCATATATAATGCTAATTATGATTATGCTCGCACACAGAGATTAAAAGCTTGCACATTTAAGGGCATTGACCTTCGGAGCAGGCTTCACTGAAGTGTGATAACAAGATGTCTCAAATAAGCCGACATATAAACAAAACCTACACATAGGCTGTTTGTCTCAAAGACTTGTTTTTGGTCAAACAAATTTAATGGGGAACCGATCCCTTCTTAATAGTTAAAATCAGATATACATTGAGGAACCTAACTTGAGCTGAACTTTCTACTAAACTCTCCGACGTACCCCTTAAAAGGTCATGACAGATGAACGTAAATAAGGAAATGCCCTTAACACGTGGAAGACACGTGAGGCAGAGTAGGATTTCCTCCTTTAGGGCGCTGTTTCCTGTCATTGGAAGAATCGTGTGCTGAGAGGCTGGGACTAGCCTGAGCACCAATGAAAGGAGAGCTAAGTCTAAACCACAGCTCCCCCTCAACAGTTTTTGGACCAATCAGATAACTGCAAAAATACATACAAAACTCTGTGTAATGCTAAGAAAGTTACTCTTTTTTGGGACGTTGGCTGCAGAAACTGCTTGCAGACAGCTGCTCGCGGACTGCGGTTTTCTGAACAGAAAAGATCCATGTACATGCAATTTGATTCTCTAATGCTTAAATAAATACTTAAACTGAGAAATAGAAATCTCTTTTTGGTTTCTCTTTGCAAATAAACGAACGCGCCGACACAAGCAAAGACATTTCTGCCTTTTGCAACCAAAAAATATTTTCTATTCTATTCTATTCTATTCTATTCTATTATATTCCAAAACTGTCATATAAAACTTAGTTCACACAACAGGATTTTAACACTGATTTTCCAGTTACTGACCAAAAACACAAAAAGGCCCAGATCAAAGGCAGATCGGCACCCATGTGTAGATCTGTAAAAGGCTTGCAGGGACTCCTGTTTACAAGACAGAAGGTTTTGTGGTGTGTACAACACAGTGATCTGATAACCACTTTAAATTTCAAATGTTCTTACAGTTTTTCTCCATTGGTTTGGCTCATTTCTTGAAACAGAAATTACATTCTCAAAATTACATGGACAAACCTCCAAACCACTTGGCAATTGTTCACAACAGAATTGAATTTCTCATTCGTTCCATCAAATTGCAAATGTCTTAGTACATCTTTGCAAATGATTAAGTACAGGTAGCCTACAGTTAGCACAGTTAGCCTACATTTAGCACAATTTCCAAGTGAATAGATCTTGTTGATCTAAACTGATTGTTGATTCTCAGTCTAATGGTTGTTCTCTCCAAAACATGTCAGCATCATTTCATTGTATAAGTTATCACATGCAAAATAGTCTGTTCAATTGTCAAAATTAGTCAAGAACCTAATACCATGAATACCATGTATGAATCTCTTGGAACATTTGATAAATTGATTAATTGACAGTCAGGTGAAAATAGAACTTGACTAACAAAGGAGGAGTTTCACACATCTCAGATGACCAATCAAACAACATGTTTGGTTACCTGACAGGTGCTGTCCATGATTGTGAATGCTGCCAAACATGTATGTATAGAGCTTGACCAGGACCAGTACAATTTCTGAACATGGAGGCACCTGGCCAAGTAAATGAACAAGGGCAACTGTCTGCTCAAGGAAGAGGAAGAAGAGGAGGAGGAGTAAGGGTGCGTGGTGGTAGAATAGGGGGAAGAGGCTGCGGAGCACGAAGACATCATGGTGTCCCGGATGAAATTCGGGCCACACTTATAGACCATGTTATCAACCATCGCCTCACAATGGTGGAGGCAGGTCGCTGAGTGCAGCCTAATGTGCCCCGTTCTACAGTCTCCTCCATCATCCAAACCTTTTGCAGGGAAACCAGGTATGTACTCAGTCAATGATGGAAAATTATATGTTGAATAGGACAGGACACTGTGCATAAAGCAAGAGATGTATTTATTTACTCATTTACCTATTCATTTAGTGTTTGTGTGTGTGTGTGTGTGTGTGTGTGTGTGTGTGTGTGTGTGTGTGTGTGTTTTATAGGCCTACAGTAATATCTTACCTCAATGGCATGTCATGACACTAAAAATGACAAGAAAAATATTGGATCGAATATTATATCGAATTATTGATGATACAGTTTACAGTAGTATTACAGTCACTGTGCAGTGACGCATTAGAATTGTGGTAAAGTTACTGTAAGTAAAACAACAATACAATTACATTGGTAAATCATTCTGTAAGAAATACATAAGGCATACATTACAAATTGTAATACAGTGTTGTCCTTTGAATTGTATGTCTAGGATTGTATGACAACCTTGCACGGTTGGTTGAGGAAAACTTATCAATGACCAACAAGAACAAGACATCTGTAACATGGTGAGGGCAAATAATGCCATGACACTGAGACAGATCTGCACTGCAATCATAGAAGACAATGCCATATTCCAAAATGTCAACTCTATAAGCATCTCCACAATAGACCGGATATTGAACAAGCATCAGATGACCATGAAGCAACTTTACAGGGTACCATTTGAGAGGAACTCTGATAGAGTGAAAGAACTGCGGTACCAGTATGTACATGTAAGTCAGTTACTGGTTGTTATCATTATAACCTTTTTACAATTAAGCAGTGGTTCCCAAACTTTTTTGGCTTGAGTACCCCCTTTCCCTGATGTCTGAATCCAAGTATTTGCTTTATCTGACTTCAACATTTTGCCTAAAAACTGCAACAGAAAACTGCAGCTTATCATTATAATCCTTATTTTGAAGAATAACATACGGTAAGAAAAGGGGTCAAGGAGCTGCAATTAGTACCTCCCAAGCAGATCTATCTAATACTGTGGGTTTTACTGTAACATTTCAGTATTTCTAGTCATTGATGATTTCCCCCTCCCCTTTCTCTCAAATACCCTCTGTAGTACCTCTGCGTAGGCCTATCCCTAGGGCTACATGTACCCCAGGTTTAGAACCACTGGAGTAGTGGCCAGTAGTATACTGAATTTGTGGAGGAGAACATAGAACATTCCTATGTAATTTTCTGTAACTCTAGTGTATGACTCTTATGTATGACTGATTTGATGATTTTTTTTTTTACTCTATTGTAGAGAATAATGGCATTGGAAGGAAACGAGACCCCTCACATCCTTGTGTTTGTAGATGAAGCTGGCTTCAACCTGGCCAAGGGCCGAAGACGTGGCCGTAATATTATTGGCCACCGGGCCACGGTGGATGTTCCAGGCCAGCGTGGGGGCAATATAACTATGTGTGCTGCCATTTCTGAGAATGGTGTGGCCACTCACATCCCCAGTCTTGGCCCATACAATACACAGAAGCTCCTCATCTTCTTGGACCACCTTCATTCTGATTTGATCCCTGAAAATGAGAGAGGTCTCGTAGGGCCTCACCTACCAAAGTATGCAATTGTGTGGGACAATGTAAATTTGACACGAGTGAACTGTTTTGGGAGAGATATGAGCTTTTACAGGTGAACTATGATGTTGTGCTGAACTGTAAGACTGTTTTGCCAAAGATAGATAGATAGATAGATAGATAGATAGATAGACAGACAGACAGACAGACAGACAGACAGATAGATAGATAGATAGATAGATAGATAGATAGATAGATAGATAGATAGACAGACAGACAGACAGACAGACAGACAGACAGACAGATAGATAGATAGATAGATAACTTTATTAATCCCTGAGGGGAAATTAGGTTTGTATGTTTGAATGAGGTGCATTGAGTTTTTACTTGTAGCATTGAATGTAAAATGTTTTATTTTTATTTGTTTCCAAAACTTTGAAGGGTATGTTTAAGGTGAAGCGTGAGAGTCGAGTACTTTTGAGCAGTTTTTTTATGGACGTTTGTCCCTGAGTGACCCTGGGAGTAATTTGCCCTTGTGTCTCTGCACCATGGCTGCAAAACAAAACACTCCCACATGAAGACTTGTTCCTGTGTGTTTGCGTGTGTGTGTATGTTTGTGTGGATAAGATGCAGTATGTCTTGGGTGTGTTGATAAGCCTGCAATAAAAGACAGTCATGTCCCCAATGGGTGTTTCCAAGGTAACATAATGGAAGGTGTGTAAGTGAGGAGGCTATTTCTCAACCACAAGCAAAACACCTGCAGTGATGCGTCAGTGTCTCTCAGTATGGTCTGGGCCCAACCCTGCAGCACATGAGGAGGACTTGAGAGGGTTTTAAATAAATCAAATAAATACAAATTCAATTAGATGGAAATTAACTTGTTGACAAATTAAATACTGACATTATCTTTATTGAAGGTTTGTGATTAGAGGCACAGATAGCTCTCTAACACCACGATACACTTTAATGCAACAGTCCTGCAATGAATAGTCCCGTCATGAAGGTTGATATGTTCAGTTTCTGTTGTTTAGTTGTTTTAGATGGTGTTGATTCAACTGTAGGTTCATGTTGGAGGATTTAGTTTGTGCTGCTGTTGAATTGTGTGGCATTATATGGAGAGGTGTTTCTATTATTTTGTCCACACATTTACATTAATGAGGGAAGGCTCCTTGTGTTTAATGTTTGCAAGCAGAGAGATGTTTCTGTTATTTAGTGTATCCTCAGTATAAGTAAATACAACTCAACAGCAGCACAAATTAAATCTCCACAATTAGCACACAGTTAAATAAACACCATCAGAAAGAGCTGAACATATTAACCTGCATAAAGGGAGGACTTACCGCAGGACTGTTTGAGTCAGAGCACATCTGATGTTGAAACATGCCCTCTGCTGTTCAGAGAGGCTGATTCATGTACTTAGTGTATATTGTACAACACTGTGTATGTGTGAGGGAAGCACAAGTATACACAGTATGGTTGGTTTCATTTGGTGTGTAACCTTAGTTATGAAACACATCACATTTCCTTGGGTTATTTTGATTACTTCATTTTACTACACTGATTGTGTTACTTAATAAAGCAACGTTATGTAAAAATTGTCATTTTGTGTGATTTGGCACCCCCCACAGTTTCTGATTGCAACAGCACTGTGGTAAGTACGGATCCCAGGTGTGTAACAGTTTGTCAGACTGGTAGGTGCTAACTACAAACAAAACTCATTCTGTGTTGAAACTTGTATGTTGAAGTAAACATGTATGTAACACTGTGATCCTACCTCTCACTGAAGTTACTTAGTGCAGAGACAAGTGACAGAGACACAATTCACCCTGTTACAAGACACTGTACCATCAACATGACTCTGAAGCTGGTAGTTTAAGGTCAAAACATTACATAATGTTGCTTTAAACTGAGCAGTTTACTGCCGTAAATTATATGTATTTCAGAATGATTCCACAGCATTGTGTAAACTTGCAGAATTGAGTTTCTGTTTGATAATTGTAATATTTCTTTTGTTCGTATCATCATTTATAACTGTTACTTAATTTGTATATTTATATGTGTAACATCTAAGTTACATTTCATGTCCCCTTGCCTAAGAATAAACATTAGTTCCTATCTGCCATTGTTTTAGGAGGGACAGGTATGAGTGAAACAGAAGTAGAGGCTAAACGTTTCCTGTCTGGAGCACGGACCTATTACTAGGTCTGGAGTCTCGGTCACTTGCTCATACTGTGATGTGTTCACTGTCATCGTGTCAAGTGTGTGAGGGCGTGAGTCTGCAATTCAAAAATAAACTGCTGATAGACCGGCCTAAAGGCTACAATGATAAAATGCATTTGATTAGTTTGTACATATATTTTGTACTGTGATGTGGATAGATATTATTTCTGGCCTGTATGATTCAAGTACTGTTTTAATAAAATAAAAAAAAAGTTTTTAACATTCATAATAAGTTGTTGTTTTAGTTCTCAGTTGGCAGTTAAAAAAACTACAATGTTGCATCTGTGTTGCATCTGGTCCTGTGAAGTTTGTGAGTACGCCAGAATACGATGGACAACGAGGACTCAGTGTGGTGGACACCAAGAGAGTGAAGTCGGGTGTGCACTTGCCATGTTAGTGTCGATTAAAAGATGATTACAGCCAGTCAACAAAGACAAATTGTAGCTGTTTTTTTGCCCACAGCCCAGAGAGACTAACAAAAACGCAACCACACCAAGACTCCGGCACAAATGGGCTTACTTGCTAAGATGGATGTTTTCCACTGAGAGATGATTTTGTTGAGAGAACATTGAGTTTTCCAGTTGCAGGCTCAATATAGAAAACCTTCTCTAAAGAGGTGAGATAGGATGTTCTGTTGTGAAGGTCCTTCCCCCTAAAAACAGGATGTTCGTAAAATGCCCCAGGTTTTACTGGCATGACAGAGTTGGGTTTGTGTATTCACCACAAGGTCATTTATTATTGACAAGCTCATCAGGATGGACGCATTAGACCCGCTCAGCATGTCCCAAAGTGTGTCTCCTTATGCAGTCTCTCCCAGACACACAGCAGGAGGACACAGAAGAAGACTTTCTTCTTCATAGAAAAACTTTCAAATCAAATAATGTCTCCCAGTCTGCCGCAGTCAGCAGCCTATTTGTTCCTGCCCACAGAGTTATTGCACAGTGTGGGTGAGGCAGCCACAGCACACCACTAAGTACTATTTATATTATTATTGTATACAAGCCATACACTGGGAACTGCATTTGCACTATATTCAATACTGTGAACTATATTCACCTGTGAACTACATTTGCACTATGTACATATCCAATGCATATATTATGTACATATCCAATAATAATACTCATGTCCAATGTATATATTCAATATTCTTATATTTCAATGTCTTTCTTTATAGTTTAGTTTATTTATCTATTTTTTTTCTTTTAAGTATATTTTTGTGTAAAGGGAAACTGGCAAATTAAGAATTTCATTGCCCGGTGCAAACTATGTTTCCACTGTGTATATGATAATAAACATCTTGAATCTTGAATATACTGTAATTGCCTGTGTGCTCCATTGAAATCTAACTGAGATACAGAGATACAGCCACCCAGTGGCTTTTTCAATTTTAATAGCCAATTAAAAAGAAGATGAGCAAACAGAGGAGGGAAGAGTGAGAAGGTTTGTATGACCCAAGCTGAGAAATGAAAGAAGTCCTTATGATACATCAACCTCATACTGTACATTATTACAAACACAGGGCTCTGTGAGCTTGAGGTTGAGGGCTAGGTTTCAACTGGACCAAACTCTTGTTCTGCATATTGCAAAGTTAATTTTAAAGCTGTTACATTATTTCCTGCATTACATTACATGGCAATAATTATATCCACTACATTACTTCCTATGAAGTAGTCTACCAGGTGAAATAAAAACATATTTTTAAACAACTACAATAAAATAATGAATACATGTTCGTCCATCAATAATCAAAATCCAGGAATAGAAAAATTGGAAGAAGAGGGCATAGGAGGAAAGCCATCCTTCTGCCTGTGGAGAATACTTTATTGATCCCTGAGAGGGGAATTGTGTATACTGTATATACTGTTGATATAGTTATATAAATCTCTGTCTCGTTTGTACAACACATATATGACACGGCAGGCAGGGACAGAAGACAGATGAAGCAACAGAGGAGTGACAGGGAGTCAGGCATCAACAGCAGGAGAAAACGGTGTGTAGAGCTGGAACATTTTCACCTCTTACTTGGAAAGACAAACAAAGACTGTTTCGGTTTATGATGAGCTGATGAGGGAATAAAGCTTCTATTAGTTTGGTAAAAGAGAGAACTTGAATCAGACGGTGTACGGTTGTATTTTTCTTTGGATGGATGGAACATGGATAGAATAATATGTCTTTTCTTGACTTTTTGTGAGTTTACTTTGTTCATTTATTACACTTGAAGCTAAGAGAGCTTGTGAATCATAGCAAACTTGCCACTGGCATATATCTCCTGGCTAAAGCTACGGGGGCTCTCAGACTATCACCTCTTGTGGTACAAAGTCGTATTACCAGACAGGACAGGAAGGGGCTAGCTGGTTAGCTGGCTAACTTCAGCAGATGTCTCTACAACACAATATACAGATGTCTTTGACAGAATGTCAACACTGTTTTTCCTTCACTCTCAATTTTTCAAAATGTTTTAAACAAAAATTCTGTCCATATCTTACATAGCGGCCCTTTAATGAGTGATCGAGCCTTCACAGGCTGGTTCACTCCATCAGGCTGGCAAAGGGTCAGAAACTCGGGCCACTTAGCCTGTGCACAGATTCCTGTTGCTTATGTGATGTAAACCTGCTTCGACCCAGCCCTGAAAGCACCAGAGAAACAAACGATGGATACATTAATTTATTCATCTCCTTCTAACTGTCCTTCTTGAGGGAATATATTAAAGACAACTATGGAATATACAGCCAGTGGTAAGTGTTTACACCTCCCCAGTGTCCTCTGAACAGTGAGTCACACTGTGAGTAGGCAGCTGAGAGGAGTGTTTGGATTTATGAAGCACTATACATCATTTCATCAGTGTCAGTCTAAAGTAGGACAAGGTAACTGCCAGCTAAGCTTCACCACATACAGCACAGTCACCTCTGTTACTCCACTAAATCCTCAAAATGGCTGACTTGTGCGGTACAAGGTAGTGTTATGGATGTAATCACATCTCATTTCAGAGGAGGAAAGGCAAATGTGTTCATTATTCATGTTCAGAGTCTTCCCTGTGACCTGCCAGCGCAATACAACACCAACTGCGAATCCCTGTCTTTTCTTATTTCTTCTTCCAAGCAACTAGCTTCCTGCTTTGCTTTTTCTGTGGAGGCTAAAAAGCAGCTCTGTGAGCATAGGCACATGAAGTGCACATACAATGGGAGCCATCAGTGGGACAAGGAACAGGGCGTAGACTCACTCACAGACCTTGCAGCATTTGATACATTATTCACAAGTTTGGTGCAAAGGAAAAGACTCCAAATTCTCACGAAAGCAGTGCTGTGTCTCGTGCACTGGAGACAAGGAATTTTGGGGCTCGAGAAAGATAGACACAGATCTGGCCCCCGGGGTAAGATCGGGGGTAAGATCATGGGAAATACTGAAATAGATGAAAGAGACTGATGCTAAGAAGATGAGTGAGTTGGGCGAAAACTGATGACAAAGGATGACACATGGAGTATTTGATGAAATTTGTATTCAGCTGGCTCATCTGGCTGGGCCTGACCCCTCATCAACCTCAGATATCAAATACAAGGAAGCTACTGTTATGCAATTAACCAGGAAACTAAAACTATATGTATGGTATAACCACAATTATTTTAAAAGCTGACTAGGAAATATCACCAGTTTATCAACTGTTTAAACTTTAAACTTTCACAAAATAACAAAGACATTTGTGTGACACTGTGACAACAAACAGTCAAAACACTGTGTTCTGCACAACAATTAAACAATTCTTTTAAAATTAAAGAAAAAATACGCAATTTGTTGCATTTATATACAGTACATTAAAACAAATTAATCTATCAAACAACTAAATGACTCAAACAACTAAACATTTGCTCACTATACATAATAGAGGTAGAATTAAAAAAATAAAGTACGAATTTGAGTTTCCTTTAAAGAGAACCGACACTTTAGATAATTTACAGGTGTAAAGATTCATCAAGATGAATCAGAATACAGTTTTTAACATTAAAGGTAGGAGTATATTGATGTACCGGCCCTGCATCGATATAAGTGTAATATGAATCGGACGTTGGCACGCTTTTAAAGTTACTAATCAGTTGACTGCTAAAGCTAACAGCTAACTATTCTATACAGCGTCACCAAATCTTATTTAAGGTTAAAGCTCAGAGCGTGACTCTTGCATTACTTTGACAAGAGTTATGTTAGCGTACCGCCTCTGTTGCTATTGGATCAAGGCTGGCAAGGGATTAACAAAAACAACATGTCCGACAACGCTGACACAGTTCACAGTGCACCATTCAGGCTAGAGTTTAGAAGACATTTGGACTTGGAAAGACGGTATGATGAAACGTAAAGCAAAACAAAACCACAGTTCCTCCTGCCACAACTCAGCGAGGTCTAAGGTAATCATAAGGTCATCATTTCATATTTCTCCCCCTAACTGCCAGAGTGAGGCACCTGACCTGACTGTGTGAGACAGTTTATATTCATAATGTTAAAATGTTTGTTCATGCAGTCTTTTTTTGTCTGCAGCAAAAGTCAAAAGTCAGATTCACTTAGTAAAAGACCACGGAACCCAAAGTACTTCCACTTTAATAGTAATAGCTTATTTTGATTTTTAGTGGAAAATAAATGAATGATAAATTATCTTGATGACCAATTTTATTCTTGACATTTTAATGTAAAGGTTTAAATTCTTTTAATGTGCATTTTAATGGTTTTATGCAACTTTTCTTCCCTTTTATGGTTTTTGATACACAATATAAAGCACTTACCTTTGCGTAGAAAACATGCTACATGAATACCTTTACCTTGTTTACTACAAACTTCACTGTGCTTTATTATCGTATCTGTGATTGATTCAATTTAAGCATCTTTTTAGAATAATTTTAACCATCAATGATAGATTTTTTAAAACCAAAATCCACATGCTTAAATGTGGAGATGACTCACATGAGAGTATCAACATTTTCATCATCTCAGATTTCTCTCATCTGGACTTTGGTGGCTAAACAGTCAGAGAATAACATTCCGAGACACTTGAGTACGACAATAAAACTGGACAGATAAAAGTAAGAAGGACCAAAATTTAATTTTTAAAAGTGATAAAATCATGTACAGATTCAGGGCTCCTAGACAATTCATCTCAATAACTTTAGTGATCCCCGGCCTCTTCCACCATCAGGTCAAAACTTAAAATTAACTAGTACTTTGCTTTTTGACCAAATGTGTGCAAAACTGTTACTCACTCCCATCAGCCTCAGCTTTGTGTTAAGATAATAAGCAAATGTTAGCATGCTAACACACTAAACTAAGATGTTGAAAATTGTAAACCTTCTTAACATCAGTATGATAGCATTGTCATTTTTGAGCATGTTTTATGTTGCTGTTAGAAGTTAGCTTGAAGCATCACCGTGCCTTAATACAACCTCACAGACACGAGTTTTTATTGTTTTGACTTTTGGAAAGGTCCTTCCAGACTGCTGCACATATATGATTTATCAAACTGTTACATAAAAATAAAGGCCCTTTCAGACTCAACACCACAATGGCACCAATGTGACCAAAGTCATGCAAGCAGTCTACTGCACCACTTGGCTCAACCAGGTGGAACATTGGGCTCAGTGATGCTATAACTGTGCTGAACTCAGCGGTGAGCACAGCTCCAATCACGTTGTGTCTGAAAGGCCCATAACGGCTCATGACAAGCTCATCACAATAAGCTTTTACTGCTACAATAACTGCCAGACTGTGTCTACAGACAAGTACTAGAACTGTCTAGGGAGTGAAAAATGACAATTATAAAGTGCTTTATTAAACATTTGTTGTGAATTCAAATAAAATGCACTTTGTATGTACAAGGGTCACCGAATGAGCGACACGAAAACAGTCAAATGGATTAAACATAGATGAACCTCTTTCATGTGATTTTGAGTACTGAATACTGTAGTCTGTCAATAATGAGATGATTCTGTGGAAAGTGTTATGATCCCAGTATTTGTTTTGTTCATTTCGTCCTTCCTTACTTGCAATATAAAGTTACCAGAATGATACTGACAACAAATGCCTTTGTCAGCCTCAATGTGAATCTGTGTTAGATTCATGTGTTTTACCTGCATCAACACTGATTCAGCAGTGGTTACATATTCCTGCAATGAATGATCAATAACCTGCTCTTTTAAGATGAATCTCACTGCGTTCACATGTCTGTCTGAACTATGGGAGGGTCTCCTATCTCCATCAGAGCCTCAGTACAATGAGAGGAGAAAACCCCAGTTGCCATGACAATTACACAGAAACACGGAGACCCTCCCCGCCCTCAGTATTATTAAATGTAGTTAAAACAACACAGCCCCTCCCCTCCACCTGCCACACACACACACACACACACACACACAGAATGAGCTGCTGCAGAACATGTCGTCTTACCTGATACTGTGCTGGTCATTGTTGCTGACAGTGGAGGAAGAGAAGAGAGCTGGAGGATGCTGCTGGATGGAGGAGAGGAGAGAATGTGAAGGAGTCAGAGAGAGAGGACGAAGAAGGAAGAGGAGGAGGAGGAGGGGTCGAGAGAGAGAAAGTGAGACAGCGAGAGAGGGAGAGAGAGAGACAGAGAGAGACAGAGAGAGATGGGCTGGGCATGTGTCTGTGCCCTGAATGGTGCAATGCACAAGTCTATGTGAACAATAGGCAGCCAATGTGTGTGTGTGTGTGTGTGTGTGTGCTGCTGGCAAGGGAAAAGGTGGGTGGTGTGATGCTGTGATGGTCACATGAGGGATGTAACCAAATATCTGACATGATTCAGACAGATGGACATGTAGGAAATGCATCCAGAATACTGTCTGAAAAATACATTGAATTCCATAAGACAGCAGGCCTGTTTAGGTGCTGTAGTTTATAAACTAAAACTTAAAAGTATATTACAGTCAAGGCCACTCATTTCAAAGACAGTAACAGTGACTCTGAACCCACAGAGTCAATTTCAATTCAAAGGGGCTCTATTGGCCTGAAAGTTTTACAACAATGTTGCCAAAGCATCAAAACACAACTTGTCCAAACATTCGGACAGAACATAACAAATAACAACACAAACACAACACCAAGATTGATTTACATTAATTATATATACAGTATATACAGTGTGTGTGTGTGTGTGCGTGCATGTGTGTGTGTGTGTCGGTCACTCACTGTCCCTCAGGTTGTGGCATGTTGACACACATTGGGCAGCAGATACGCCCTGTCTCCTTCTCCCAGGAGTATTTTTTATTTTGATATGTCGTTCAGCTCTTTGAGCTCTGAGATTACCGAATTAAACTTATCAAAATAAATAAATAAAATAATAAATAAAATAAATGTTCCTGGTTTCGTTGAATGTTTTACATTGCAGGAGAAAGTGCATCTCCGTCTCAACCTCACCTGTCGAGCAGTGACCACATGTTGTGTTGTCTTTTGGTTGCCATGATTGTTTGTGTCTTCCTGTTTGGATTGTCAGTTTGTGGTCACTGAGCCTGTACTTGGTGAGGATCTGTCTCTGCTTTCTATCTCTGACAGTAGAGAGATATTCTGCTAATTCATAATCTCTTTTTAGGGCTAGATAACATTCTGATCTACTTTGGCTTTTAGTTTCTTCTTTCCAATGTTCCAGATAGGTTTCTTTACATTGTGTTATAATTTGCTTTACTCTGATTGGTGTTTGGAGAGCAGTGTTGTTGTGAGGCTGGTCAGACTGTGTCTGAGGGGCAGTTAGCCTCAGTACCAGCTGACATAGGAGACTCTGTTCTGGGCTCAGCTCTTGAGTTTGGAGGGCTTTGGAGTGGAGGGTGTCTCTGGCTGGATTTCAGGTGGTTAAAAAAGTTGAGCGTTCTCTTTTGAATGTTAATTATCAGTGGGTATCTGCCTCATTCTGCTCTACATGCATTTGTTGGTGTGTTTCTGTGTACGTGTAAAATGCGTCTGCAGAATTCTGCATGTAAAGATTCTGTTGGATGTTTGTCCCAGCGGGTATAGCTCTGATGACTGAGTGGGCCCAGACTTCACTACTGTACAGCACAATGGGCTGGATGACACTATCAGATATTTTAAACCAGATTTTGACTGGAATTTGGAAATTATAAGATTTTCTCTTAATTGCATGTAGGGCTCTTCCAGCTTTCTCTTTTAGTGCATTCACCGCCATGTTGAAACTCCCTGATGCTGTAATGGTTGTACCAAGGTAGGTATAACTCATGCTATGTTCAATGGTATGATTATTTATGGTAAATTGGTGTTTGTTCTCCTGACATCTGGGGCGTTTCTGAAAGATCATGATATTAGTTTTCTTCCTATTTACTGCCAGGGCCCAGTTCTGACAGTACTTTTCTACTATGTCCAGCTGCTGCTGTAGTCCTTGTTCAGTAGGAGACAGTAGAACAAGGTCATCAGCATAAAACAGAGACTTCACCTCTCTATCCATGAGGGAGAGGCCAGGAGCAGCACATTGATCCAACTCAACAGCAAGTTCATTTATATACACATTAAATAAAGTCGGACTTAAATTGCAGCCCTGCGATCTCCTCTTCTCTGGGTGAAGAATTCACTTTGTTTGTCTCCAATTTTAACAGCAGACATATTTTCCAAATACATTGATTTAACCAGATCATACATTTTGCCCCCTATACCACAGTGTAGAAGCCTGTAATAGAGCCCTTCATGCCAAATAGAGTCAAAAGCTTTCTTGAAATCAATGAAACAAGTGAATATCTTACCATTTTTTGTTTGGTGTACTGTACATGTTTGTTAATTAAAGTGTGAAGGGTATATACATGGTCGGTGGTGCTGTGTTTTGGGAGGAAGCCAATTTGACTTTTACTCAAGATGGAGTGTTCCTCAAGGAAATCTAGTATTCTTTTATTCAGAATACTACAGAATAATTTACCTAGATAGCTGCTGACACAGATGCCACGGTAGTTATTAGGGTCTGATTTGTCCCCACTCTTATGAATGGGGGAAATGAGCCGTTTGCACCAGATGTCAGGAAAACATCCCGACTGTAATACAATATTGAACAGCTTTAACACTGCACCCTGCATCTCTGGGGTGCTGTATTTGAGCATTTCGTTTTTAATGCTGTCAGGACCACAAGCTTTCCTTGGCTGGACAGATTTTGTCTGTGTGGTTAATTGGGAAATCAAGGGGGTTTTGGTTGTCTTTAATTGTTTCTTCTAATGTTTGGAGTTTTTCTTGTATAATACATTGATCTGAATTGATTTGATTTATTGGTATGTCTTTGTACAGATTTTCAAAGTGTGCTCTCCAGATGTCACCATTTTGGACGGGTAATGTCTGTTGCTTTGTGTCGAACTTGACAACACTTAACAACAGACATAGCAGGGGGAGGTCGGCACAAAGACCCAAACCATGAACCACTGTACATCAAAGGTAAAGCTGTTTTGCCTTGATGAAGCAAGGTTTCCTCAAGAAATGCTGTTAGGCCTGGTGACAAGTTTTTTTTTAGCTGCCCAGCAGCCAAGTCTTCTTTGACAAGGGCCCAACGGGGGCAAGTGACAGATGGATGGGAGTATTCAACATGCAATATGTTTTTCTGCCGTCTGGGGTCTTGAGTCCAAGCGAACATTTGTGCCAAATTTGATTTGAGAACCCTTTAGTGGCACTTACTGTAGCTCCACCGATAAATCTTTAAAAACAACGCACAAATATGAGGTATCTTACAAAAAATAAGAGAAAGGCCCAATCATTTCATAAAACAGCTGTCTCAAACAGCTGGTCACTGTAATTTTTTGAAAATGTTGCTCAAACAGGAAGAAATAGTGCATCTGTTGGGGACTGTTCTCAGAGGTGGATTAATCCACATTTGGTGCTCTAGTACGTATTCGTGGCAGCAGGTCAATGTGGGACTGGGTGAAACTTAACTAAAATGTGTGCGCTCATACTAATAAAAGAACATGACACCCAGTGCAACAGTGTGACTCAGTGATGTGTCTTTAGTTGTTGGATATGGAGCTCAGTTGCAAAGAGGATGAAGATATATCAGATTTTGGTGGAGGAGGAGCATTTGGGAATCCTGTGATGGTGACAGGAAAGAAGAATTCTGGGAGGGCTCAGGGGTCAAAGGTCATGATAAGCATGACTCAGGGATACATCACGTGTTCGAAGTAAATCAATGGTATGGATTGGAACGGTGCACAGTCACTGGGAAGGCACGCTGAGATGACATTTGTGGTTTAAATATCCAGTGTATTTTAATGACTTGAGTGGGGTTAGCATTTATGTCTTATTTTGAAATGCATAATAACTGTTTAAGTTTAATTCTTTATTCTTATATATTTGAATTTCAGTAAAGCTAGAGATGAAAGAAAGCATTCTGACAAGAAACATCACATACTGCAGCGGGTGATTAAAACTACCCAGAACATCATTGGTTCCAAGCATCAATGATATCAGTGAAGTGAGACAACACCCACCCAGCCACAGTCTGTTCACCCTGCTGCCATCTGACAACAGATACAGAAGTATCTGCTGCCATACAAAATAGTTCTTCTTGCATCACTTTTGTGTGACTATTAAATAAACCCAGAACCGTGATGTATTTCACAAACTCCAATGGCAACATTGTCTCAGTGTCATTTAAACCTCATGCTGACAACCTGCTTAACAAACTTGTCATGTCTCACATTTGGATCATAGCTATGAAAAGTCTAAATAATGAAATTTAATCTCATTATTGTGAATCTGTCATCTTTACACAGATTTTTTTTTCAGGTCATTTTTGTTTGTGGTGTTTTAAAGACAATAGCTGTATAATATTACAATAATGTAATGAATGCCTCTGTCACTTCTGCTCACTATCCACACTTCATAATTATCACCAGTTTTAATGCTCACACTCATTAATGTGTTTTATATACAACAAAGAAATGCACAATTGTCTTTGTGTGTAGCTATGTTCAAGATCTTGTCCATTATTGTCCTTTGGTTTTTTCTAATTATCTTTACTCCGTTCTGTGTGTTGGTTTTCTGTGGTATTATGTAGCATAACTTCAGTTACCAAGGCCAGGACTTATTTCCATCTGACATACAAATCAACAAATTTATAAAATGATTCCATAAATTGAAAAGTGGAATCCTCCTCTCTTTGCGTAACAGTTGCCCTGATAACACATTCACAGGTGGCTGAAAAGACCTTCAGGTGGCAGAAGTCTTCCCTATTCAACATGTGTATCTGTTCAGCCTCTATAGTAAAAATGATCATCTCTACCATGGTAATGTTTCAGAGAATTTCTCACTTTGATACAATACCTTGAAATATATAGATATGGATGAAGGTCAGTGAGACATCTTGCTTCTTTTCTCATCTCTGTTGCACATGCACAGTACTGATCAGGGAGCTGGTAAGGTTCGGTTAGTGACAAGGAAGTCACTGACAGTGTAATGGTGGTTTCTTTTTCAATATTTTTACATCAGTCTCTCTTTCAATCTCAGTGCCAAGTGAACCATGTGTGAGTGCTGCTCGAACAGAGATGGGTGGAAAGGTATTAACAAGCAAGTGTCCTTAACTTTAACACACATCATACCATTGGGCCTGAAAAGGGGCAAAAGTTTGTGTCCACCCAGGTGATGTGTTTCCATCACAGCCAATAAACACGTGACTACCACAGAGTCATTTTACGTGAGAGTGAAGGCCTTGGCTCAAGGTTTTCACTAAATCTGTGGCTAACCCCATTCACTTTTATCAGTAGGTTGCAAGCAAGGCACAGCTTGGTTTGGGTTTTGAAGAGTTGTAGCATTTATTCACCGACAAACATCCTAAACTGCTCAAACACTGCACTGCTATGTTCACAGTTATAACATTACTGTAAACTTCATACTCACCGTCACATACGCGCTGTCTTTTTCTCTCTCTCTATTGAGCTAACATTATGCACATAACCTCCGCACTGAGTTATTCCTGAAAGGAGTTTTCTACGTGGATAACACATTGTAATAGCATTTAACAAGCCGTGTATGTGTGTGTGTCCGCGTGTCAACTTGCTGTTGGAAAGAAGAGAGTATACTGTGTATCAGTGGGGCAGAAAATGAATATTGAACTCGTTTCAAATATTCAGAATTGATACGTATTGAAAAACCTATATTTTTGACAACACAACTGCAGAGTACTCAAACATTCATTTTACATTCTTGATTGTTTCACCTCTCTTATAACCTGCAGGGTTACTGTTTTGTTCTACCTGCTGCCTCTCCATTCTCTCCCATCAGTCATCTGACAGATGATCTCATAAAGATGTTGAGTTTGACCTGTCCTTAATCCTTGAAACAACTTTTGCTGGAACAATTCCAAGTAAATGGTATTGGTCGTGGGCAAGTCTGCTTTTTTGTTCCCTTGCCTTATTGAGACAATGTGCCTAAATATTAAGGCATTAAAACACGGTACAAAATTTCAAAGACAGAACAGCAAATGATGACATCAGATTATATTTGTGCTTTAGAAGAGTCCAATATAATGAAATTTTACATTTAAACTCAAGAGAACAATATTCAGTTAAATGAATAAAAAACAACAAAAACCCACTAAGTTAACATGATTATGCTTCATAGCTTGATATACATTCCTTGGTCCAGTTGTGAGGGTCAATGTGAGTACTGAAGGACATTTTTATGTCAAACTGAAACATGACAGGTTTTTTCTTTATCATCAGAATTTTATTATCATCATCTACCTTATAACTGACTGAAGGAGGCCGTCACCATCAGTTCTTTAACCACTTCATACATCCCAAGTTAAACTGCTGGTATACAGTGATTCAGCAGAGGTCAGCGTGAATTCTGTGTGTTCAGCACACTCCGGCTACCCGACAAGATTTGATCAAATTGTGACTGAGGCCAAAGGATATACAAGTAACAAAGAAACCTCAAAACAGCAGTGTAGTGACTGTCAGATCGTATGTCACATAGTCTGGTGCTGTGAATGAAGTCCCATTAAGTTGCCCTCTACTATGAACAAAATAATGCTAAGAAATACATATACCACCTACATGTAGACAAAACTGTTAACAGGGTAGTTACTCTCCTTTTCCTCTGAGAGGAAAAGCTCACTAAGGTTGGGCAATGTCTGCTGAATTGACATATGACGATGACTACAGTGAAACATATGATGGATGATGACATCGTTGTTTATGATTTTAGGCAGCGTGTCCCCTCAGTGTTGTTGTAAGGCAGCAGTTGCATTATTAGCTCCCCACTGTAGCAGCTGCTGTTTCCCACCACCGCTCTGACATGAATCTCCAACTGTCTCATCCTGCAGAGGAAACTATCTCCCTTTACCACCAACATACATCCCTGTGCCAGGTGCCTTGGTCTCCGCAGTACGTCCGTAACTTAGCTTTGTTCAGCCTTATATGCATAAAATAATGTTGGCTGACTAGCCAAGGAAGCTAAGCTAAGAAAACTGTATAAAGACGACATGACGGCCCACGGGAAAAGAAACACTGCTGAAACTAATTTAACAGAGTGTCTTGGGTTCTCCTAACTGAGCTGGTGTAATAAGAAAATAATAAACAGGACATGGAGATGTAATGTTAGTGCACTGAGCAGCAACATACTTCTTTCCATTTCCTCTCCCCACACATCACAAACTACAGTAACTCTGAGGGGACATGCCACTTAATTGTGCTCTCTGGTGGGGAGCCTTTTGAATCACAACGTTACGATGGTCAGGGATTAGTAGTCGATGGCGGTCAGCCATCGGCGATGGATGATGGCATAGTTCATCAGCCCAACCCTTAAGCTCACAGTAATAACTCACATTATTAGGATTTTAACTCTCCATACTACACAGCTGCCACAAGAAATTTTGTCAAAGAGTGGTGAGAAATGTCACAAACCCTTTACAATTATTTGTTCCCATTCATCCATCATGAATTTATCCTATGATAGTTATTCAAAGTTAAACTCACGATGAATAATGAATATAACAAATAACATGCTTCCTTGTTCTGTGGAGGCACTGTACAGATTGGAGAGCCTGAAAGTTGAACTGAAATTAAAATTCATTTTGGCTAGAAAATCAGAACGCATCCTTTATGTCGTTTCATTGAGCTTTTTGCAGTACTGTTTTTGGTGTGGCTGCAGACGAACTTATAATAACCATGGAAGAGGAGGATATCATGCTAATTCACAAGATTACCAAGAAAGGTGAGCTTATTCTAACATTACACATTATACTTACATTTGTTGCAGTGCTCTGGAGGGATGAGTTGATGCGTCACATCACAGCACTCTCGAGTGATCTGTAAATGACGCTGAAGCCATGGAACTACGTGCATGTGTAATAGAAGTACATGGGGCATGGTCTTGTTAGCCAAAATAACTGCCTGGGTGCATTGCCAAGATGGCTGCTGAGTGGCAGACATGCCTAAAAGTACTTTGATACAAGCTGAACATAAGGATGAGTCCTCCCAAATGCTGACAGTTGTACAGGGACAGAAAGATTCAATTGCTAATGGTTGATAGCTAACACTATAATAGCCATGTTCAAAGGTGGTATGACATTCTGCAGTCAGTAGGGCACCATGGAAGCACAACTCCAGTCAACACCTGTTCTTTCATCAGAGGTTCAACATTATAAACTTCAGAAAGGAGTTGTTCCTTCCAGGGCTACTGTATCGTGGATTATATTTGGCAGGTTGCACACAGTGACAATGTTCGTTAGTATTACCTTACACAAAAAGTAAGGAGAATTTTAATTTCAGTTCAACTATAAAAATGTGGGCTAGAGATTGTTTAGTTAATCTGATACTGAGAACAGAAACCCCATATTACAGTATTTCATGTGAGAAGTGATGTGTTAAACTGATGTTCCTGTCCCAGCAACCCCAGCCAGCACCAGTGACTGGGGCTGCTGCTCACACATGAAGCAGAAGAAATCTTGAAAAAGTGGAACAGGCAGATGTCCACTCAAAGCACATCTCATATTATGCTTGGTGATAAAAATGGTCACTCTGTCGGTAATGAACTCCTAAAAGCAGAAATTCAAACTGTTCAAAGTCACAGCAAACACGAGGAGAGAGGAGAGTTATCAGCTCCAGGTTTACATGGAATGTCCTCGAGGAGAAACTCGTAGTCCAAAAGATGTATCGAGGATGCTGGCAACTTCTTACGTGATGTCCTTCTGTCTGGGTGGCCTGTGAATGTTTCTGACCACACACTTCACCATCCACTCAATGCCCTCGTTCACTCCATCCCTGTATAAAAGGCAAACAAGTTTGTCTGTTAGGCGCATTTAGAATTTCTTCTGACCATGTTCATAAAAAGGGAACAACCCTTAAGATGGCAGAGCATTTAAACAGCTAGAACTCTAGTTTTACCATGGAGTGGCACAGTGATACGTCCTCGTTAAAAAAAAAAAAAAACAACCTGTGGTGATGGTGCTGGAATAATGAGCTGTTTGGGTTGTTGAACATCAACTGGACATCATGAGCTTCACAAAGTAAGGATTAAGTTTGAGATGTTGCTGTCCTTGCACACATTCAGTGTACCAGTTAAAACAGTAGCAGTCTTACCCTGTGAGGGCTGTACACGGCTGGACTAAACAATCTCTTTTGCCGATCTTCGGGGCAGAGTCACTGAAGGCTGTTTTGATGTCTGGCACCGACAAACAGTTCTGAGAAGAGAGCCGACACAAGACATGACTGAAGGCTGCAACAGCAAAGACGAACTGTCAAAAACACAAGACCACACAAATCCGTGTATCATTCGTTCATTCGTTTTTCAAAATAAAACCAAAAATAAGAAAACGAAAAAACAATTCCTTTTCTCAGTATTCGTTTCCTAAACTAAAATGAAAAAACGGATAACGACTCGTTTTTTTCAGTTTTCGATTTTATGCTCAAATGAATAATGGAAAAAACGGATAACGAGCGTTTCCCGTTTCATGTTGCAAGCATTTGACTGCGGTCAAGCCAGCCGTGGTTCGCGTTCGCTTGGTCAAATCAGCCGCACGTTGTTTTCTAGTGCGCGAATATACGGACATTTACGGTAATCGTAAAGACACCGCTCTAAAGAGCTGCTGGTAGTGACAGTGGGGCGGACTGAAGTCACACAGTCAGACCCGTGAAAATTACGATACTTTTTCAGTAATTATTCCTGGTAATATACTGAAGGTATCACGGAGGTTTGCGTACGGATTTCAAAGTAAAGGACGAAAGTCAAAACGTAAGGATATTTCACCCAACTTTTACGTGGAATAAAAAGCTTATTTTCCATCAGCATACTGCTGAACTTAGTACTCCCCAGACTACCTTCATGCATAATATCAAGTACTTTTACTGTGTACTTTTTGAGTAATCCTCTGTCAAAGTCCTTAACAGAGGACATGATGAGCACAAGGGTAAGACAGTGCTGCTAGCAAGACTAGTTGAGAGCAAGCTGGGTCCTGTGGAGTACCAAAGATTTCAAACAAATGTTTCTGGCTTTTGATGTTGAACTTACTTAGGGTTGCTTTGGTGTTACAAAAAACACACACAAACACAAGCATCTCTTAAATTAGAATGATCTATTTCACATCTATAATACTACTTACATGTTAACCTTTTTATTCCACATCAAAGTTGGGTGAAATGTGCTCATCATGTCCTCTGTTAAGGACTTTGACAGAGGATTACTCAAAAAGTACACAGTAAAAGTACTTGATATCATGCATGCAAGTAGTCTAGAAAGTACTAAGTTCAGCAGTATAAGAATCATAGACTACTTATGGAAAATAACCTTTTTATTCCACATCAAAGTTGGGTGAAATGTGCTCATCATGTCCTCTGTTAAGGACTTTGACAGAGGATTACTCAAAAAGTACACAGTAAAAGTACTTGATATTATGCATGCAAGTAGTCTGGGGAGTACTAAGTTCAGCAGTATAAGAATCATAGACTACTTATGGAAAATAACCTTTTTATTCCCTGTCAAAGTTGGGCAAATTGTCCTTATTCTCGTCCTCTGTTAAGGACTTTGACAGAGGATTACTCAAAAAGTACACAGTAAAAGTACTTGATATTATGCATGAAGGTAGTCTGGGGAGTACTAAGTTCAGCAGTATGCTGATGGAAAATAAGCTTTTTATTCCACGTAAAAGTTGGGTGAAATATCCTTACGTTTTGACTTTCGTCCTTTACTTTGAAATCCGTACGCAAACCTCCGTGATACCTTCAGTATATTACCAGGAATAATTACTGAAAAAGTATCGTAATTTTCACGGGTCTGACTGTGTGACTTCAGTCCGCCCCACTGTCACTACCAGCAGCTCTTTAGAGCGGTGTCTTTACGATTACCGTAAATGTCCGTATATTCGCGCACTAGAAAACAACGTGCGGCTGATTTGACCAAGCGAACGCGAACCACGGCTGGCTTGACCGCAGTCAAATGCTTGCAACATGAAACGGGAAACGCTCGTTATCCGTTTTTTCCATTATTCATTTGAGCATAAAATCGAAAACTGAAAAAAACGAGTCGTTATCCGTTTTTTCATTTTAGTTTAGGAAACGAATACTGAGAAAAGGAATTGTTTTTTCGTTTTCTTATTTTTGGTTTTATTTTGAAAAACGAATGAACGAATGATACACGGATTCACACAGATCACTATCTCAAGTATAGTTTTTGTCTCACTAAGGGCACCAAACCTGATACTGGAGGTCAAAACATAGAGAGAAATCTGTTTTCAAATGAATCTGCATTATCTTGAACATGGTCCTAGTTAGGTGAGAAAGATCAGACAGTACCGGTACATCCTGCTTGTTGGCCAGCACGAGGAGAGGAACCCCTTCTAACACGTCACTGCTGATCATTTTCTCTGGAGGAGATGAGAGTTAAATTATTGATTCAACAATTAGCAAACAAGTGTTTTCATCATCTCAGAATATTGACTCATAACACACATTAAAGCCTTTCATGTTATTAGGTCATTGATTTTAATCAAATGAACAAGTAACCTGCACTGAAACACTGTTGCCATGTTTTTTTTTGAAGGTTTAAATGTTGAATCAGGCATAAACTTGTCAACCATGCCATTATTTTAGTGGAATTAAGTCACAGGCCGTTTCGACAAAATCACTGACAAAAGTCTAACAAAATTTAAAGGACAGGTTCACAATTTTTCAAGTCTGTCTTCAACCAGTATTAACATTGAAACAGGTTTCCTTTCCATAATCATTCTTTCTATTTATACAGGCTGTTACGAGGTTCAGTCCTATTGCTCCTTCAGTGATGATTGACAGAATCAACAAACCCTGTATATAATGTACAATAAGTGATTGCAGAAGTATTTACCCCCTTTGACCTAATTCAACAGAGGTCCAGCCAATTGGTGCTAGTAGTCTCACAATTAGTGAAATGGAGATCACCTGAGTGCAGTGAATGTGTCTCAAGTGATTAAGTATAAAGACACCTGTGTCTGGACGGTCTAGTCACTGGTTAATCAGTATTCCTGGCTACAAATTACACCATGAAGACAAAAGAACACTCAAAGCAACTCCGTGAGAAGGTTATTGAAAAGTAGAAGTCAGGGGATGGATACAAAAAAATTTAAGTCACTGAACGTCCCCCAGAATTCAGTTAAGTCCATCATTAAGAAATGGAAGGAATATGGCACGTGTAAATGTGCCTAGAGCGGGCCATCCTCACAAACTGAGTGACAGTAATGAGGGAGCCACCAAGACACCTATGACTACTCTGAAGGAGTTAAAAGCTTCAGCAGCTGAGATGGGAGAGACTCTGCATACAACAACTGTTGCTGGGTTCTTCACCAGTCAAAGCTTTATGGGACAGTGGACAAGAGAAACCACTGTTGAAGAAAGCTCATTAAATCTCCACTAGAGTTCACCCAAAGGTGCCAGCAGGGAGAATGCCAAGGAGGTGAAAGTTATAGAACAGGCATCACCAAATGGCGGACCTCGGTCCGGACCCGGACCGAGTGATGGTTCTGTCCGGACCCGTGAGCCGTGACCAATCTCTGATAAATTTACGAGAATAGTCGATTTTCATGGAGCATTTTTTTTGACGGTCGCAACTATAGTCGGCGGGCGCTGCTACTCGAGTTAATACGGCAATAGCGTCACTCAGTTGAGCCAATCAAATCCTTTGTTTACCCTGCGTCGCCGGCGCACCAAAGCAGTGAGGAAAAGACATGGCTTGCTCCAAAAGAAGGAAAGTCGATGCGGAAAACCGTTGTTTTAAAGATGAATGGACGGAGAAGTTTATGTTCATTCTTCCGGCAGGCAGTTCAAAACCAGTGTGCCTCATATGCTCCGAAAACGTCGCATTAATTAAAAGCGGCAACGTGAAGCGGCACTACGAAACAAAGCACAGCTCCTTTGAGCAAAGTTTTCCCCTGAAGTCCGAACAGAGGGCACGCAAAATAACCGAACTGCAAGCCCAGTATGACAGGTCTACCCGACTCATCACGCATACATTTACAGCCCAGCAACGTGCAAACGAATGTTCACTAAAGGTATCGTGGATTTTGGGGCAACACAAAAAAACATTCAGTGATGGGACAGTTGTGAAGGAGTGCTTAAATGCTGTTGCTGAGACATTATTTGAGGGGAAACAAAAAGACGAGATGTGTGAAAAAATCAAACAAATCCCGATGTCAGCTTCAACAGCAACCAGAAAATCTGAAATATTAGCAGATGATGTACTGGCACAGCTTGATGCAGCCATTCAGAGTGCACCATGCATTTCTTTGGCCATTGATGAATCCACAGATGTTACTGATAATGCCCAGCTTTTGGTGTATGTGAGATTTCTTCACAAAGATAAGAAGGAGCTCTGTGAGGACTTGCTGGGTGTAACACCACTTGAAACACACACAAGAGGAGAGGACATATATGCAGCAATAAAAGAGATGCTGACAAAGAGAGGCATAGATATGAAGCAGGTTGTCTCTGTCACCACGGATGGTGCCCCTGCCATGGTGGGAAAAGAGCGGGGGGCTGTGTCCCGGATGAAAGAGGACAATCCAGATCTTATTGCTTATCACTGTCTCATCCATCAGACTGTTCTGTGTGCCACTCTATCAGAACATTTTGCTGAAATAATGAACACAGTGATGAAACTCATCAACTTCCTTAGGGCATCCTCATCCCTTCAGCATCGCCTCCTGAGAGAATTCCTGGAAAATGTTGAGGCAAATGCCAATGACCTGCTACTGCACAACAATGTAAGGTGGCTGAGTAAGGGCAATGCACTGGGACGTTTCTGGTCTATTCGAAAAGAAATAGAAGCTTTCTTAAAGCAGGTCAAGAGCCAGAGAGCAACACAGTTTTCACTGTTTCTGCAAGATGAGCACAAGATGGATATGGTTGCTTTTTTGGTTGACATTACATCACATCTTAATGATCTCAATTTAAAGCTGCAGGGCCAGAACAATTCAGTTGCTGATTTGATGACAGCTGTTCGCTCTTTCCAGAGGAAGCTGGACATTTTCAGAGAAGATATTGAGGGAGAGTGTGAACACTTCCCAAAACTGCAGGAACAGATGCAGGGTGAGAGAGATGTTTCTCCCTATGTTGACTTCATCAAAAAGCTGATTGAAAACTTCAGTAACAGGTTCAACAGTTTCTGCCTTGGGCCACAGCTCCTCCTGCTAATCCAGAATCCTTTCCTCATCAGAGAGGTCAGAGGATTTTCAAAGGAGGTGACACAGACATTCAAGTGGGCACATGCAGGATCTCTACAGCTTGAGCTCATTGATCTGCAAGGAAATGCTGCATTAAAAGAGCATTTTGAGGCAACTGACCCTGCTACCTTCTGGCTTCAGACTGTGTCTGAGAGTGTGTTCCCCGGTCTCAGTAAAGTAGCACTGCACACCTTGACCATGTTTGGGTCTACTTACAGCTGTGAGTCAGCCTTTTCCACCATGAACATCATCAAAAACAAGTACCGTTCTAGGCTGACCAATAGCCACTTACATGTCTGCATGAGGATGGCCCTGACTCCATTCCAACCCAGATTTAAATCACTGGCAGGGCAGTCACATGCCCATTTTTCTCATTAAGAGAAAAAGAATAATCAAAAGAGAAAGGTGGTGTCCAAGCTCTGTTCTCATTTTTTTCCCCTAAAAGAGCAATTTCTTATTTATTGTTTTCTTAAGATGTTGACCTGTCAGTTTTTTAGGCTGGGACCTCTTTGATTTAAGAAAAATGTAGTCAATGCTCTGTTTGCTCTTGTTTTGTCCCTAAAAGAGCCACTTTTTATTTATTATTTCCTGAAGATGTTTACTTTTTTACTTGAAGTGTGTTTCTTTAGGCTGGGACCTCTTTAATTTAAGAGAAAAAATGGTTATTAGGCTCTTTTATTTATTTTATTCTGAGGTTTCTGTTTTCTTGAATGAAAAAGGCCTTACATTTATTTGCCTGCAGGACTACTTGTATTTATGGTAAAAGAGCTAGTTTACTATACAAGTTCACTCTGTTAAAGGTTTCCTGCATTGACAATAAATATTATTGAAACCATACGAAAATGTGTGTTTAAATGAAAATGTTCGGACCTTTTACTTGGAGGAAATTTTAGTAACTGGACCTCGGTGACTTTTAATTGAATACCCCTGTTATAGAATATGCACGATTTCTGTTGGCTATACTGAATGTAACATCCAGGAAAATAACATCTAAATATCACAGTATCAAACATCTTTTCTGTTTAAAAAGAAGAAATGAGGGATGATCTCGTCAAACTCACCCATCTTTTGAGTTAAGTCTCGAATTTCATCTCCAGTGCACAACTGATAGGAACGTGATTTGTTCACATAATGTAACAGAATGCATATTTTAGTGTGGACAACGATCGTCCGATGTTGCTGCAGCAGGTGCTTGCATGTAGTTAGGACACAGTGTGAGGGTATGTATACACATACATTTCTTGTTCTGATGTTTTTGGTCTGTGAGACTTTATTGAAATGGACAACAGACTTGAAAACCTGTGAACCTACCCTTTAAATGTTGTTTTAAACCTAGATACAAACACAGAGCACAGGGTTACAGAGTGTGTTGCTTACCAAAGGCCTCCTTTGATTCTGACAGGCGCTCTTCATCAGTTGAATCTATCACATAGATGACGCCATGGGATTCAGCATAGTACTAAATAGACACATGATGAACACAAACAGAACATCAGAGAAGACTCCTGGGCTGAAATATCCAACAGCATCACAGCTGACTGACTACATGTCATCAACACGACAAATTGTCGTGTTTAATTTATAACTCACTTTGTCCCACAGAGACTGGAGCTCCTCCTGACCTCCCAGATCCCAGAACATTAGACGAGCCTTGCCCACATCTATTGTACCAACTGTGAGGGAAAGTTAGAAATCAATAATAAAAGTTCAAATTAAAGCGGGGGGACTGAAGCACGAAAAAGACCTGACTTGAGTTTGTCTTTCAGAAAGAGGCTACACAATAAAATAATGTTCCCTTCTTATTATTAGTGTAGCACATTACAATTAGTCATTGCAGTTAGCCAGTGTGTCTGACCTTGGCCACTGGTAGTCACTGTTGACTCAGCTGACAAGGAATTTAAATGAAACCCTGATACTTTGATTGTAGAGCAAAGGAGCTGATGATCAGCTTTATTAATGTAACAAAAACTTTTCTGATCCAGTCTGGATAGTTACTGTTTGGAGTAAAAAGCCCATCACTCATCATGACAAACAATGAAGACATACAGAAACATCCACTTACTGTTCAGTCCGACTGTAGTTGTGATCTTTGATAAATTCATTCCCTTATAGTTCTTACTGAACTTTGTCTTGGTTTGTTCAAGAAAGGTCTGCAAAGGGACACAACAGTGAAATGGACAGACAAGTCAAACTAGACACATTTATATTCAATGATCAGCATGATATGTCAAAGGCTAATAGGCATACACATACAGTAGGTGACACTTACAGAGGTATTTAACCTGTTGGAAAATCAGTCACAACTCTCTCTGGATTTATTAAGTTTCACTCAGTAATGGGAAGAAAATTAAGTATAAGTAGTTTTAAAAATACTTTTACTCAACCAACATACAATTGGTATACAATTTCTAATATACATTTATAAAACAACATTTTGAGATTAAAATCAGAGCATGTGGATGATGCTTCAGATAACTAGCCTGAGGAAGGACAATTTAATTGCTTCTTTAATCAGCACATCTTCCAGCTGTGCTAACAGACTGCATAAAGGGTTTTTTAAGGATCAATTAGCCTTTTGACAGGACAAACTTGGATTGGCTGACACAACGTGCTATTGGACCACAGGAGTGATGGCTGCTGAAAATGGTCCTCTGTACACCTATATACTGGAGACATTCAATTTAGAATCTGCCATTTCCAACTAAAACAGTCACTTACCACATTAATGTCTAGACTGCATGTCTGTTTAAATACATTAGGAGGTTTCCAAATTCAGCAAAGAATATTCTAAGTGGGATTCTCTTGAAAAGCAATTTTGGAAATAGTTTATCATCGTTTTGTCATAATTTAAAAAATAGGGACTTTCCAATGTATTAACATCATAATGTGTATAATGGAGTAGTGCTTTTCTGTTTCTTTGCTTGTTTGTTTGTTTCAAAGGGAGCTTGCAGTAAAATGTCTTTACATCCTGGAAGATGTATTTGATAGTTACCAGTCTCTAACTGGGAACACACAGATTTGGATGTCTATAGTGACCTGCCATTTTAAACTAGTCATATCTCACACATGGTGTGTTAAATAATATTATTTAATTGGTACGTAAAATGTGAGAATGCATTGCAGTTAACTTTACAAGTTGTTTACAGAAAGTCTCTATTCTATAATAAAACGGCGGTTTCACTAGTTATTGTTAATGAAGGCTCATTTGACTGAAATACTCGGATGTAAAGACCAAACTGCCACAGACGACGAACAGACGACTCTGACGGCAGCACCGAAAACCATCCAATGGACAACACTGTGAAACTAGTCAACCCAGTTGTGATAACAATTCTAACTTCATTTACCGTTTTCCCAGCGTTGTCCAATCCCAAGATCAAAACGCAGTATTCGTCCTTCTGAAACATGTACTTATACAACCCAGATAATAAAGTGTACATTGTGGAAAAAAATGTAAACAAAACACGTAACGTTACTTGCTAACTAGTCTTGTCAATATTAGCTTGATAACATAGCTTAGCCCACATATGAGGCCAAACAAAGCGACACACCCTACCGTGGGTTCATTATAATTAACGTAGATAAATACGTATATTAACCCGAGTGAATAATAACCTTAAATGCATAAAATAAGTCTGTAAAAGTCGTCGTTTGTGGCTATCTTCTCTGACTCTAGCTCTAGAACACAGCAGTGACGCTACGTGTAATCTAACCAGGAAGTGTAACAGACGGAATTGTGGGTAATGAGGTTTTCGACCGCTGTTTTAAAAGGCTATACGATCAAATAAAACTTCATTTCCCCGAAAGCCTTTCAGTGTTCCGTGTAATTCATGGGGTGTAATCACGTTAAAGGAAAATCCACCATAAAACATGAATGAGGACAGTTTTTTCCACAAGTTGACCACAAAAACACTTGAAACAGATACAATTAAATCCCATAATTTTTATAAAGGCACAGTAGTTTTTCCATTATTTACTATGCAGCATCTGTAAAGCTTTTCCATTTGCTGATATGAAAATTAAATATGGTCACTGCTTGCTTGCCAGCTATATATTGATTTTCTATTGATCAAGCTTAAGTTGGTCAAGTAAAATAATGTAGATCAGCCAGCTAGATACCATTACAATGAAAACATCACAAAATTACCAATTCAATGAATAAAATAAATACATCAGTATAAACAACATGTTGCGATATTTGAGAGGAGTTAAGAGATCAGTAATAATGCTCAAAATAAAATAACATTATTTTGTTTTTGACCTCTCGGTGAAAACTGACAGGTACATTGCACCACATTCCCAGTTCAAAATGTTAATATGGCAAACGTTAACAACCAAGTCCTATTTTCACATCCAGCACATACAGAGCAACATTTGAGTCCTGTTACTGGCCATCTAATGAATGTAAGTCCACTATTCACTATCCTTTTTGCTCTTGTTTGGTCACAGCCAACTCCTGACAAACATAGGCTACCTGGTTTAGCTTGTTAGATGTTAGTGTTTACCAGTCAGCTTTTTTGCTGTCCTCTGGGGTTATGAGAGCTGAGAGAGTGAACCACACAGACAATGTACTGTGACATGAAAACATTGACCTGAGGCTTTCTGTTAACTCCCTTCATGGTTCACCAATACTGCCATCACTCTCACATTACACATACATATTTGATCCAATGTTAATATCAAGAATATTGATCATTGAAGGTTTGCTGATCCATGTTATGGCTATTAGTCCTTTTCACCTCCCTGACAGTCATACCCATTGACTTATAGCTTCCCATAAGTAATTTTCATAACTCTTTGCATAACTGTGTGTTATTTGCCTCATTCTGCCTTAATGGCAATTTAAAAAGGTTTATATTATCATGCTATTTATCTTCTTACGTGGTAACGTGTAGGGAACACCCACTGATCAGTTTGCTGAAAGGAAAAGCTACTATGCTGTGATGCTAGTAGCATGCTGGTCCTACCAGTGATCATTTGTCCTCATCAATGGATTAAAAATAACAGTAAACAACGAGGATAAAAAGCAGATCATTACTCTGTGTTTTAAACTGGGGCACAAGACCAAACCGAGCGATCACTAGTGGAACATCATGCTACACAGAGAAATGTCCGTTGTGTTCCCTCTGTAGCATTTAGCCATGTTAGCTAACATGCCCCGCTACTGACCCGTTCTACTCTGCTTATGATCTGTGGTCACGCCTCTGCCACGGTAGGTTAAGCTGTTCCTACAGTGATTGTCGGCAGATGTGTTTTAAACTGGTGCACAAAGCTAAACTGATACTGATACACATGACACATTATGTTACAATCCACTCTGGTTTCAGTCATAGACATATATACGTAGACGCTGCATTGACTGTGTAGGCCCATTGCCGCGGTATGTTAGCACGTCTGCCATATTGGATGTGGCAGGTCTGCCTTGTAAACAAATACAAGTAGAAGTGAAAACTGTGGGTTTTCTGAATAAAAAGCACTAACATTTACATTTAACTGATTTTGATCATTTTTAATGTAATTTAAATGTGAAGTTGCAGTAGGCTATTATTAATATGCACCATATATTATGCAAGTCAATTGTCCATATTTAAAGTTAAATTAAATTAAACAAGCTGACAGTAGACAGTGACATGTAGAAACACTGGTATGGTCCTTTAAACATGCTGACACTTATGTCTGTTACTGCACCAAGTGTATGTATTTTTAATGTGGCAGCCTTTATGTTCACAAAATTCTCCTAGGGACAAGTAAGAAAGTAATCTTGAATTTTTGCACTTAGTCCTCATATGATATTGATCAAACAAAATGTAGACAACTGACTTGCATTATATATTGTGCATATTTAGTATCCTGCTGCAAATTTACATTTTTTTAAACCATAAAATGTTATTGTATACAAATAAGTGTATAATTTTCTGTCATGGAATATATCACTTCACTGCTAATAGAAAAGAAAGCAGACTCACTGCCAGTTGCAGTGTCTTACTTTGATTTGTAGACTTTGTCTCAATGATTGTTATTATTTACTAATAAATGAATATAAATTACTGAATATGAAAACAGTCAAACCCACAGTTTTCACATCTACTTGTATTTGTTTCTAGGGCAGACCTGCCACATCCAATATGGCGGCGACGTTGCCCCGGAACCCTCTGCTGCACCGCTGCAGCCAAAACGGACTACCCTCATATATTTTTGCTGCACAGCAGGATTTATCTGAAATCAACCTTACACACACATGTACACACACACAGCAGCCTACTTCTTGTGTCAAGTAGATCGCAACAGTTGTTTTCATCTGAATATGAAAAGGTATGACAGTGCATGCCACAGAGAGAGAGAGAGACTTACAAGGTCATTGTCACTGTCATTCACAAGAGAATATGGTGAGTAAAACATACTCATAACATTGAGAAATTCATCATTTTGAATTAATCATTTTAGATTAAAATAATGGTTTTCGGTAATGTGTGAGAGACCCCCAATGAATTGTGATTTTACTGCTTTCATGGGAGATCAAACCCTGAACGTAATGTAACTCGAACCCTGAACTTAATCAAGAAGCAAAGTCGAAGCACAGCAAAGCACAGTCACCTGAAACTCCACACACTTAACACATGGAACAGAGCGGTCATTACAAAGCTGATTATAACTAAATCATTTGATGGTGTAACAGTCACTGCATAGCTGTGTTCTGTTCCCAGGGTGTGGCACTTTGTTACATATGTCTTCCTCTGCACACATCTGTAGAATGTCTTTGGATTGTCTGATCTTACATACAGTCCATCAACTCTATGTGTGCAGAAGCTGCTGACGGGATACACAACAGTGATGTTCTGGAAGCAGCTGTCTTCTTGTTTTGCTGTGGTGAGTTGCTCCTGTGTGGGTTGTGGGCTTTCAGCAGGAGAGGAAGAGGTTGAAGGGAGTGGTACACTGGGAGTTGTATCCTGCGTTGACCAGTCTGAGAAAAAAATATTGAATAGCAATTACATGTATGTTTCACATCCAAGATTGACTTTTAAAGGGGAATCCCAGCAATTTGAGCTGTGCTGCTCAGCCTGTGTATCTGTCTTGGTCAGCATTAGTCTCTCGATCCACTTTTGTTTTTACTCTCCCATCCTTTTTTCAATCACTTTTAAAGCACTTGATTTGCATTTTGATTTGTTTGAAAGGTGCCATATAAATACAGTTTGATTGATTTTGAGGAGGATTTTCTCTTGTCAGCTGGCCAAAGCAGGAAGCTTATAACAGGAGACAAATGAATTGTGACACAAAATGATGAACTTTAAAGCCTTTTTCGTAAATCCATTTAAAAATGTTTACATTTCAAATAGAGTGGGGAAATAACTTTTCGACCTTGCCATGACTCATAGACATTGTTGGGCAAGTCCTTTCAAAATGCAGTGTATTACACATTATTACATACTAGTTACCTTAATTTTAAAGTAATATATTATGTTACAATATTACTGTCTGCGTAGAGAAATGTATTACTTGTTACACTACTTTTTAGTTACTTTCAACAAAATGCCCAAATAACCTTTATAGAACAGTTAAATAGCTTTTTTCTTTTTGAATAAAGGAATGGCCTTGGACACAGGGATGAGCAGGCAGACAGAGGATCAAAGTCTGATTTATTATGAGATAGGAATAAATATTTTTAATTGAAGGATGAGTCATATGAAACACTATAGACCTATACCTTCTATAATGTAGCCCATAATGACATGACATGACAAAAATCTCTTCTTCTATGCCTTTTGATTTTAGTCCACAGAACAAGGAATGCATGGGCATACAGTATGTGATTCAAGAATGTAAATTAAAGTATGCTCGGAGGATCAGGCTTCATCATTAGGCTATGAAATACGGCTCATTTCAGTCAAACAGAGACTGAACACAGAACTTACAGGCTCGGCTGTATTAAACACATGCACAGCCTTTATTAGTATGGTCATGTTGGTGTGGATGGATGCTTACAAAAACAACAATAAACTCTTCACTTTGGTCGCTGACGCAGATTGTAACGTGTTACATGACATAACTGTAGTAATATATTACTGAAATATTATTAGTAACACGTTACATTACCCTGTTACTGTTAAAAGAAATATATTACTGTGACGCCTTTTGTTATAACTTTTGTAATGCATTACCCCTAACACTGGTCATAGATAGAAACCATGTGGCAAGAGGACAAACACAGACATTGCTTTGTTCTAAAGGGAAACATAGGTTTAAACTATCACTTTTGTCCAGTGCTTTGAAGGCAACAGCTTTGATTATACAATGGTTTGGGTGAATACTCGATTCTGATTGACTTGAAGGTGTGAATTAACTTCTGACTTACAGACACCTCTAGAACTCTTCCAGTGTTTCCAGTGAAACCACCTGTCTACTGTTCTATTGCCTGTATCTGAAATGAGCGGCATCGGCTGGCTGTATATGGGGCCAGAACAGTGACAGCACAGAAAATTTGTCGTTAAAAACAAAAGCCGAAAAAACAAATAAAACTTTGGCATTGAAACGTTTGTATTTGAAAAAGTTGTATTGGTACTGAAACAAATATTTTTTGGGGGTGTGTGTTGTGCGTGTTGTCGATCGCTTGTTAGTGGACTCCATTTCTGAGCTTTTGTGATGCTCTGTTGCTAGCTACGAGCTAGCAGAGAAAGGCACTTGGGAGCGAGCGTGACGTCATACGCATCATGCCGACGTCATTTTTCTGGGAATATGCTACCACAGGCACCAAAGGTGAGCTGGCCACAGGCTGATAGAGGCAACAAGTAAGAAGGGGAATGTTTCATTTTTTAACTCATTTAACAGCCTTCACTCATTGACATTTAAAAGTGATTGAAAGACGTTTTAAAACTCAGAAAAGTTGACACCTTTAACTACTGAAAATCATATTATTATAGTATGTGGAGGATATATCATAGGTGACATACTGTTTCTGTGAATTGAACTTACAGCCCTGATAAGAAAAAGTGTCTGTTACCTTCACTGAGTTTATGTTTTAGATGTGATATTAGTGGATATTGGCCCTGTTCACAGAATTGTCCAGAGAAGTCATCCATATCCAGTGTCCACACAGCAGCTCCTCCCAGCTGCCTGCTCTTCAGATAGTCCACCTGTTAGACAGTGAGGAGTAACACAATAAAACTCTTATCTCGAAAAACTATCAGCTCTTTTTCACTACAAAGTAATTTACTGTACCTTAGCATCAAGGCTCTTCTGGTCATCAAAGCCGACCCACTGATTGCCTTTGACAGCGTAAGGAACTTTCTGACCATCAATCCACTGAACTGAGGTGCCTTTCAAGAAGGAGCAGGTCTGGTAAACAAACATCACAGTCTCTGTCAAAATATGTTAGAATAGTCACAGGTAGAACAAACATGTTCATGTCAATGCTGATGATGCTGGAGTATTAGCAGCACTTGCCGATGCAGTTGTTAATGTGGTAGCAGAGATAGTAATGTTATCACTAATATGGTTCTAGTAAAGCAGTACAGCAGCATTAGTAGTAATAGTCATAAATAGTGATGTGTAATACCACAGATTTGCTTTCCTTTCCAAGTAAAATCGAGGCAAACTTTCCCACAGGCAGTTACAGTGATACACATTACTGATAGCCAAAGGACTTTTTTCTTTCCTTAGGACTGCTGCTGCATAACTTCATCATCTTTTGTATTGTGATTAAATGTCAGATGTGTATGAATTCATAGAGGCCATAGTTCACATATGACTATGGCAGGCAGAAGAAGAAATAGTTCCTGTCATTTGTAAAGTGTTTAGACACGATCCTGGTGTAGTTACTTGCTACTGTGTCCCTCTTGATGATAAAGCACACATTTACCCAACATTTCTGACTTCTGAAATCATCCTAGAACAGAAATGTTTGGGATTTGAAGTAAATATATTTCAGAATCAAGTAACACATCACTTGTTATAAGCTCCCAAGGGTCATGACATGGCTGTGTGGACACAATTGGGACTGCAGTACCAAAGAAGTATGTATAAGAGTGAAAACAAAGTGTAGCAATTTGTATATGAGGGTCTGTCTAAGCTCATTTCAGTTTTGTTCTGGGCAAAAAGGAGTTTTTATGAGTCAGACCAGTCTGTTAGCAGTACAAACCAAGCCATCCTCATACCAATACGACTGAATAGGTTGACTGCCAATGACTCCAAAAATACACATATCACTGTTCCCAAAACAAGTCCATTACAGTATGACAGCATACTGAGCCTTCATTATACGCTCACAGTTTGGTTAGGTTTGGGCATGAAAAGGATTTGGTTAGGTTCGGAAACATTGTGGTTTTAGTTAAAATAATTATGTTACATACACAACTGTACAGAACGTCTGTGATGTAACTTCACTACATTAGTAAGTTGATGAAAGTCCTGTACCATCCATCCTCAACCTCCTCCCAGTGCAGACTTTATTGCTCTTCAACTACTTCTCCTGACTTCCTACTATGCAGCTGTAATAATTACTATGGTCGCTGCCTAACAAGAAGCATAAATATAGTTCGTAATAAGCTGCTTGCACATTATGTTGTCTTCTCTGCTAAATGCAGCTATCTAAATGTGTTCTTTATAATAATAATAATAATAATAATAATAATAATAAACTTTATTTATATAGCACCTTTAAAAACAGAGTTTACAAAGTGCTTTGACAAACAAGCATACTCAGGAAGACAATATTACAGAATAAACACTCAACAGTCGAGCCAAACACAAGAAAGCCCGGTCTAAAATGTAAAAACACAAATAGACAATATGAGTCATTACAAGTAAAAGGAATAAAGGCCATAAAACAGACAGAGAGAGAAAAAGTAAATCAAAAATAGAGATGAATAAAATAATAAAATCAATAAAGGAGGATAAGAGGACAACATCACATCAGAGGGATTAAGAACAGATACAAAAAAAATCAAGAGCAGTACAAAGAATAAAGGATAATAAATAGATTAAAAATGAACAAATAACAGTAACAATAAAAGTAAAGGACGGAAGAAAACTAATTAAAAACAGATAAACAGACTAAGAAAAAAAGACAGAAAGATGAAAAATCTGTTAAAAAAAACAGTGACTTTACATAAAAGCATGTCTACAAAAGTGGGTTTTAACAAGTGATTTAAAAGAAGTTACTGATTCTGCGAGCCTTATCTCTTCAGTTAGGTTGTTCCAAAGTTGAGGGGCCCTGACAGCAAAAGCGCTGTCACCTTTAGTTTTCAGCCTTGACTTTGGAACAATCAGAAGGGCCCCAACAGGCTGTGAATAGTCTCATATGGGGCCAGCATTTCTATTATTTAACTTGGGGCAAGACCCAGAGGAGCTTTAAAAGTAATCAGCAAAATCTTAAAATCAATTCTAGCTGTTAAAACTAGTAAGAAGACTAGCTGCTGTATTCTGCACGAGTTGAGGCGGAAGACAGACTTTTGGTTGATGTTGGACAGGAGGGAGTTGCAGTAGCCCAGTTGAAAAAAAAGTTAGTGCATGAGTTTTTCCAGGTCTGAGTGTGACAGTATTGCTTTGATTTTGGAGATGGTTCATAAATGTGTAAAACAGAACTGAACAACTTTCTTGATGTGTGGTCCAAATGAGAGCTGAATCAAACATGACACCTAGATTTAGGCTTTATACTTGCAGAAAAGGGACCAAGGGTACTTTCAATTACACTGATGTTTGGGTGTGGGGAGTTGATTTCTGATTTTGAGCTATTCAGTTGTAAAAAATGTTGTGCCATGATACCTCATAGTAAGACCAGACACCAATCTGCTGCGTGTAGGGCCCAGGGCTGGCAGGGCCACTGACTGGGACTCCCAGGCCTGTTGCTGTGGTGGAGAGTGTGAAGGCACGAGCATGAATGGGACAACCCAGCAACAACTTCCCTGCTGGGGCTCCTCGCTCCATGCAGTACTGCATTACATAATCCTGACAGGAAAGAAAGGGAGAGTGATGAATCAAGTGAAGAATTTCTGTCAAATCATTTTGCTTTCTTAGTTGTTATATCATGATTGTGTGATACATAGAAAAGCCAAGATATGGAACTGTATTTTGATATAAACCTAAAATAACTGATTTATTTTGGCCACCTGAATGCAGCAGTATCAACCCACTGACATACCTTTTAATTCTGTTTTTGGTCTCCACCAACCCCCGCAGGGAAATATCTGACTGCTAAAATGCTCTATGCACTATGTTCGAAATCAATGAAATTCCATACCACACTTTCACTGCTACCCGGCACCGAGGCAGCGTTAACTATTCATTGAGTTAAAGTGAGTCACATACTGTCACCACAAAAAGCCTTGAGCACAGAGCGTAAACTAAGTAGGAAGAATGGAAACATGACAGGAAAGAGAAAAGTAAGATGGTAATCGTGACTAAAAGGGAGAGAACATAAAGGATCAGTCAAGGAAGAACAGCAAAAGCACCAACCCCCTTAAGTCATTGTTGATGATTGTGTTACATTGATTTAGATATTTAATACATTTTTTGGTTCTATGTGTTGGATTTTAAGTTATTTGTAATTTGATGTTATGATTGTTAGCAAATACATTTTTGGTGTCTGTCTCTAATATGTGTCTGGATGAATGATACCCATATTTTTCAGATAAAAGCATCAATCCACCTGTTAAAAGGAACCAGAATACAGGAAATGACACCCACTCAGCTCAAAAGATTTTCTAGGGGAGAAGCTCCAGACCTTCATTAGATTGTTCCAACCACATTTTAAATCCTTCCTACGCCCATGATCTTGCCTTAGAAACATGCTCAAAGTGTATTTATTTACAGTTGATATCTAGATGTGAGGATACAAATGTATATGTGAAGTTTTTAAAACATTTCAAATCCAAATTAAAGGAAAAACCTACAGTAAGTGTCCTAGTAAGGTGTCCCACCAGAACAGCTTCAGTGTGCCTTGGCATCAGTTCTACAACTCTCTGGAACCCTACTGGAGGAATGAGCATTCTTCCAAAAATTTTCCCTCATTTGTTTTTTTGATGATGGTTGTGGAGAGTGCTGTATCGCGCTTTGGTCCAAAATCTACTGTAACTATCAATTCAGTCCAGATCTGGTGATTCCAAAAGCCATAGCAAATGGTTCACATCATTTTCATAATCATCAAAAATCATTCAGTGATTGTCCCATCCCTGCTGCCCATTGTCTTCCTGGAAGACCACTCCCACTCCCATCAGAACAGAAATATTTCATCATAGGATAAAGGTGATCACTCTCAGAACCACTTTGTATTGAAATGCAGCCTTAAAACCAGGAAAACACTTAAAAACCACTGACAGGTGAAGTGAAAAACATTGATAATCTTGTTACCATGCACTGTTCTGCTGGGAAATGGATTCCCGGCATTCATGCGAAACCACTTGTCATGCACCACCCACCTAAACACCACTGCAGATCATGTACACCCACTCCCCCTATGGTGATTTGTTGATGCGTTGAACCTGTTCCAGGACATCCGAAAGATGCTCAATCAGATTGGGATCTCTTGAATTTGGAGGGCAGGTTGACATCTAGAGCTCTTTGTTACATTCCTTGGGTTATTCCTGAGCAGCTGTTGCAGTGACAGAGCCCATTGTCCTGCTAGAGAAGCACTGCCATCTGGGAGTGCTGTTACCACAAAGGTGTGTACTTGGTCTGTGCTATTTATTGGGTAGGTGGTGCATGTCAGGTGGCATCCACATAAACACAAGGACCACAGCAGAACAGTGCATTGTAACAAGATGATCAATGTTTTTCACATGAACTATCAGTGGCATTAATGTTGTGGCTGATTGCTGTTGGATATATAGTCTCATATCATGATAACAATATAATATCAATATATTGCCCAGCCCTATTCTCCACACATTTATTACGTTTTTTCTTTATCTCCCATACAATATACTGTATAATGTAAAAGCTGATGCTCATAGTGACAAAACCCATTGATATGTAACCCAAATCTACAGAGCTACAGTACAATGCAGTGCAGCTCACTTATGTATATCAGCTTGATAAGTAGTGAAATATTTTTACTATTTTAAGTGTATACAGTTTAAACAGTTCAAACAATTAATGGTCCTAAAAAAAATGATATCAAGTTTATATAATGTGTAACTGGTGCTATTAATTCATGAAAGGTAGCATTAAACGATGGGTAATTACTATGTTAGTATTGTTGTCAGCGTAGAGTGAACTGTGGTGGGCTGTCACTTGATCTTGATCACCATGGAGGTCAAAAGTCTTAACACTGATGAAGTCCAGGTACCTGAACACACAAACACACACAAAACAACACATACCACAGACAGAGGTGACATTTACAGCACAATAATGCAGTCATGTCATTTCAAAAGTATTTAAATTGGAGCTGACATAAATATAAGTCTTACTTTGAAATCTCAGAGAGTTCATATCCCGTATCAATAACATCTGTTTGTGCTGCCACAGCTGCAGAGAGCATTAGTTGAGTGTTACTTCCTCCTGAACTCTCAGCTCCATAGGCCTCTGAAAGTTCCTAGAAATCAATGGAAATCCACTGACACTTTAGTCAGTGGTCCAAAATGTACCTCAGAACAACAAATCACATTATAGTTTATATTACTGCAAAACCACATTGGCAACCCTTTCAGTCCAGTGCTCACCTTGCAGGAACTTAAAACTTGTGAGATACCCTGAGTGACCCTTCACTCTGAACACCATGTCTGATATACAGTCACTGTTAAATGTGTTTTAATTGTGTGGCAGTTTTAAGTGACTGAAATGTTTGCACTGTATTACTCTTTCTCTCTGTATTGTCGGTGTGTGCCGTGTCGGTTTTTGTTGTGTCTTGTTTTTGTTTCCCTGTTGTTTTTCTCCCTACCTGTTCCCCCTCCTTTTCCCTCACTTGCTTCTTCCAAAATGAAAATTATTTTGCAAACACTGAAGAGTAGGCTGCAGATAATGAACACATTTCTAGCTCTAGGATTTCAGGATCTAACCTATATTTACATTTAAAACCTGCTTCAGGTACAATACATTTTAACCTCAAGAATATAAGATATGATAGATCCATTAGTATACTGGTATTATCTATATAGCACATAATCTCTGTCTGTCCATGTGTCTCTCATTCACATATCTCGAGAACCATTCATCCGATCAACGTCATGCTTGGCAGGTTTGTCGCTGAGGACCCAAGGAAGTGCAGTGACGAATTTGTTGCAATTTTGATGTAAACAAAATGGAGATTAGCATGGTTCAACAACTTGCTGTAGTAACACAGTGAGAAAAACAAAACTAAAGCAGAAGTTTAAATGAGTCTGAATGAGTGGGGAGACGCGGTCAACACAGGTTTTCTGTTCTTCAGAGAGAACTGGAGGTGAGATTTTAAGTTTCTGTCAACAGTAGTAGTATGGTAGCTAATGCTAGCCTCAAGGACTACCATGTTTACTGTTGCTTGGAAACACCATCTTCTGCTCCAGGATGCCTTGCTCGTTGGTTTTTGCACAAAGTACAAATGTAATCATCCAGATTTTAAATTGTAAACATATTTGATATTATTGGGGCAGCCTTGATGAGTCTGTGGGCAGTTCAGGAGGCTTTACCGGATAATCTGTGCCGAACAGCATGTTTTGAACAGGCACTGTACTAATCAGTAATTCATACAATTATATCAAATGAACATATAGAGAAACTTGCTTGGGAATCTGAAATAACATCACAACATTTATAAATTGTAAAAATATAAAGGAAAATGTTTTTTATGTGTCATCAAATTGAATGTAGCAAAACATTGCTGCTCACACCCATTTCATGGAACACAGGTTCCAAAGTGTACCCATTTATTAACAGTAAAACAATATCAAATGTCCATAAACAAAAAATATTAGCCTCAGCTTGAGCATCTCAGGTAAAAATAATTTCATTTAAGATTTTTGGACTGATGATTACATTCAAACCAGAAGCAGATCACTGTCCTCGCTCCGCTATCGTTTTTGGTCTTTCTTTCAGACAAAGTACAGCTAAGTCGGAGAATGCCAACAACTCAAAAAAAGCTCAACCTCACTGGGAAATTCGCTAAGTCAGTCGCCCCCAAAGAGTTGTGCCAACATGGCAGACAACACGGCGCCACTTTTGGGTCAAGTTGACAGCTTGGTGGAAGGAATAACGGCTGAAGTGCTCAAAGGTGCGGAAGCTTCCTTTGACATAAAGATTGATCTGGTCTTAAAGAAACTCAAAGCTTGTTTGTCCAAAATTGCCACACTAGATACTCAGATCACAGAAGCAGAAAGCTGCATCTCAGCTGCATCTCATCTTCCTGTCCTCTCCCTGGACAGTGGCCCTGTGCTGTTGTTATAAAGGTCCACAATTTCCAAGATAAAGTCTGGATCATGCAAGCGGCACAAAAAGTGCAGTCCCTGCTCTACAATGGCACTCCAATCATGATATTCGAGGATTTTTCTGTAGCTGTTGTATAGATAGATAGATAATTTATTAATCCCAGAGGGGGTATTAATCCCAGAGGGGAAATTAGGTTATCATAGCAGCGGGTACATTCAGATACAAATACAATCAAAATAAAAAGGCAAATATAGAAACAATACGAAACAAGTACTATATACAATATATATAAAAAAACAATAATGGAAGCAACAAGAATTTTACCTGGTTAAACAACAGCTTTAGGAGAAAGGGACTTTCTTTGCTATGCCCACTCCTTATCTTCCTCTCAATTTTCTTCTCTCATTTGTCGCTAGGAGATTAGTTTTTGCCCTGTAGTCTGTAGGTTTATGCTCATTGATGAGGGTTGGGTCTAGGTCCGCCGCTAACTCCAATGTTATATTCACTTTTATTTTCTTACCTACCTTGTTGCCTACTCATATACTCACTGCTCACTTCATTTTGTAATCTTCATGAAAAGAGCTGCTGGCCGGCAGTTGAGGTTTGTTATTGATCTAAAATTAGAAAGCTGGTCCAGCATCTTTTACTATTTAAGTCTGCAAGTTAGATCACGCCCTTAATGGGTGTAATAGACCAGTCTGACCCCTGTGTCTACCTGTTATTTTTGTCTAATGTTTTTTGTACATCATTCTATTTTAAATGTTAGCAAAGCAGTATTTTTATTTTCTGTTTATGTTATATGTCTCGGTTTAGTTTCAGGGAGCTCTAGCTGCTATCAATATTTTCATCCATATGTAGACAAGATACTTTTCTTAATATAAAATGGCTGGTGACAGATCCACACTATAAATTTGCAGCTGGAATGTGGGAGGTATACACAATCTCTTTATACAAAAGAGGAAAACAATTCTAACCTTTTTTTAAAAAAAGAACACGTTCATTAGAGGTGTGATTCTTCACTGGCCTCACAATTTGATTCGATTACGATTCAGCTGTCAACGATTCAAATGCAAAACGATTTTCGTGATGCGTCTCAGTGTATGGCATCCTCAATGATCTTTATTAGTGCACATTCATCATTTAAATTCCTTACATATTGTACAATAATGTTTTCACATAGCAGCTTTAAGAAAAGGCATTAATTGACTCTGCGGCACACACTTCTCTCAGAGTTGGACGGCAAAGTTGACAGCGCTTCCTCAGATCTTGAATTTTGAAAAATTTCTAAAAGAACAACTGAATTGTTTTTAAGACCCCTGATGTGTCCCTTGGTCTATTACGGGCTACCATGAAAGCTTACCTGAATAGCTACCTGTGGTCTAATCATATTTTATACTACTAGGCTTAAGAAGAACAGTATAATGTCACAGTTCATCTCTGCCTCACCACTCTGCACCTTCCTGCTTCAATCTGCCAATCAGACACACCCCTCTCATCAAGCCAACTCCACTCACCTGTGCTCTCTGCTCTGCTCTGGCTGCATTTAAGCCCCAGCTCCACTCTCACTCATTGCCAGATTGTTCTCGATGCTTGCACCAGACTCTCCAGCGTTTCTCTGCCTGATCTCCCGGTTTCGACCCTGCTTGCCTCCGACCATCCTGCCTGACCGATCTCCTGGTAATCACCTCAGCCTTCCGTCCCCGACCACGATCCTCGCCTGTCCCTTTCTGGATTCTGCCTGTCTGCTCCCTTGGCTATCCGGTGATTACCTGATTCAGCTCTGCACAGTGAGTGTCACTCTCGTCTCCTCTGTGGCTTCCTGCAGTTCTGTGGCTCTGATTATTCCTTCACTGAGTGAGTACAAGATTGAGCTTCACGGACGTGACTCCCCAGTATCCTGGTTTGGTTCGGCTGAACCTAATCTACAATCCCCACCAGAGACTGTTAAAGGCCAGCGGCCAGAAGACAGACTATTTTGCCTACTGCCATTGATTCCTGCACTTGTGCAAATAAAGTTTGTTACCAACGATACCTGCCTGTCTTTGTGCTGCTATTGGGTCCAAACCAAACCCTTTACATATAAAAGAGCAGAGGAAACTGGAGCTAGAACTTCATGAACTTCAGACCAAGTACAATTCATCTCCATCAGACGAACTTAGGAACGATATATTAACCCTAACCCTAAAACCACCTCAGAGACCTTACTAACAAAGAAGGCTGAAAAATCCATGTTTTTCATGTGGCAAAGGATATAGGAATTTGCTAACAAACCCTAATTGCTATTTGGCCAATGTTCTTAAACATTTGGCGAAATCAACAATACTTATATAGTAAATATTTTACAAGCAGCTATACACTTCACAATTCAACTCACACTCAAAGCAAGACATGTTGTTTTTGTTTGTTTTTTTAAGGTGGATCTACCAAAAAGCAGAGAGAAGATTTATGTAAACCATTAACACCATCCCAGCCTGCCCATTATTTGAAATGCTGCAAACCTTGTTTGAGGCTGGAGCCCTCCCTCCATCTCTAATGGAGGCTAATATTTCTTTGGTATTAAAAAAGGGTAAATTGCCTGAATGTTCTTCATACAGGACTACATCGCTTTGAAACTTCTAGCAAAGGTCTTGGCTTTACGTGTAGAAAATATCCTCCCTTCTGTTATTGCTAATGGTATTGGTATGGTATTATGCGTGGCATATGGTGATATTCTTCACATAATGTAAGACTACTCAACGTTATTTAGAATTCCTCAATGTTCAGCTCAGAAGCTTTGGTCATCTCTCTCGATGCGAGAAAGTTTTGAGTGGCTGGAGTGGACCTACCTATTTTCCATGCTTCAAAAAATGTATTCTGTTATTAGCATTATTATTTATTAAATGGATTTGTTTCCAGTATATATCACCTCTCTTAGCTGTAATTACTAAAGGGCTCATGTCTGATAATATTAGTATTGAACAAGGTAATTGGCAGTGTTGCCCCTTGAGCCCATTGTCTTTTGCACTAACTATGGAGCCCTTAGCTGCGACAAGATGCTAGTATTAGACGAATCCTTTTAAAGGTCCTATTCGTGAGACATGTTGATTTTTGAGTCTCATTCCCAACTCGTCAAATACTGATGCTTTGGGATTGTAGGACAGGAGACATGGTTCAGGAAGGCTCAATCCTCACATTCCAACAAGTGAAAAGCAAGTATGGTGTTACCAATGATGATTTCTTCAAATTTCTACAAGTAAGGAATTGTATTCTGTCTAATTTAAATTTTAAATTTTCACTGGTCAACTCTGACAAATTTAAAGACAGGTGGGAATCTGGCCTGATGCCTGGAGTGCCCTCTACAGCCAGCCCTCCAATGTTTGAGCGTCTTATTCTTCCTGGGAGAGGCAATTTAAGATTATAGATAGGCCTTATATCACTCCTGAAGCTAGACGCAGAATGAATCCAGCTCTCTCAGATATTTGTACTAATGTCAATCTGCTGTTAGATCTTTTATTGTGGAGCTGCCCTCATGTCCAGCAGTATTGGATTACAATTGTTCAACAATTGTTCAACAATTGAATGGAACTATTAAGCACAGTCTACATGTTGGTGCAAAGACTTGCCTGTTGGGACTTATGAGTTACACACTGATTTTCACAACAGACACCTTATGCACATTCTGCTGCACTGTGCCCGGAAATATATCTTGGTCATGTGGATGTGATTAAGCTCCCACTGTTAATTATTGGCTGCAAGCTTGGAGCAAGTATCATTCCATTTGAATCTTTCTCTACAGCTTTAAAGGATAAACCCTTTTTATTTAACCAGGCCTGGGACCCATTTCTTGAGTACTAGGCATCGATGCATCACGAAGGTTGGGGTCAGGGCTTATAGAACTGCCCTGGAAAAAGGATGTGGAACTTTAGCTTGGTATGATATCAAACTGCAAAGTGTATCAGGCTGACATCCATGGACTTCCTTTCTTTCTTTTTCTCTTTTTCCTTTTTTGTTTGTTTTGTTTTTGTTTCTTCATGTTTGTAATGTCTGTAATGTGTACAATTTTAGTATGTGAGTGTATTCCTGCTTTGCAAAAAGTTGATAAAAAATCTGTTAAAAAACAAAATAAAACAAAAAACACAGGCATAAGCCACTGATTTGTATCAACTAAATAGGATTAAGACTTTAAAAATATGCAAAATTGCCCCTTTGAATTCCTCTGTTAAATAAAACACACTAAAGTGGCCCCTTTGCAGGAGCCATGTGCAAGATAGCTTGATGGAGATCGCTTTTGGGTGTCATCCACTGGAGAAAATGTGATGCAATGTTATATACAGTAGGCTGCCCTACATTCTACATTAGCTGGCCTCTACCTGCCTCTTAATGATCAGTTCCCTTTGTTTTTATTACAGAGGTGTTGCAGTTATACTTTGAATCTGAGTCACATTGTGAAATTGATTTGAATTTAACCCAGATACCATAAATGTATCAGGACTTTCTGCGAGCTGGTGCCACACCACCACATACGGCTGCTGCCCTTTTTTTCCCTTTTTTTCCCACCCCTCCGACAGCCTGAGTCCTCCACTTATCTCCAGTCAGTGTACCTTGCATAGTAGAGTGAACTTCTGCTTGTCCTCTGCAGGACCTTCACCAGCACCAGGGTACTCCCAATCTAGATCCAGACCATCAAATCCATGAGTCCTCAGGAATTTGATCGAAGACTGGATAAATGTCTGACGGTTAGCTGGAGTGGACACCATGATGGAGTACCTGCAATAGAAGGTAAGAAAAATGTGGCTCTCTAAAATGGCAGATGAACAGCATAATGTTCAAACAAATCTATCTATCTATCTATCTATCTATCTATCTATCTATCTATCTATCTGTCTATCTGTCTATCTGTCTATCTGTCTGTCTGTCTGTCTGTCTGTCTCTCTGTCTGTCGTGGGATTTTCTATCCTAGAAGGAGCTACTGTAGTGTACCAGTTTCCCCTTGGGGATCAATGAAGTATTGATGATTCTGATACATACACTACATATTTAATCATTGTAGCACTGCAGCTGCCAGTAACAACAATTATTGATTATTATGTAGATTTTCTCAAATAATTGACATTTTAGTCCATACAATACATATTAGAAGTTCCAAGAACACATGTTGCCTGCTTTGATTGACCAACAGTCAAAAAAACAATTAAAAAAAATCAGACATTTGAAATTGAAATTGACATTTGAAAGAAATATGAACAGATTTTTCAAACTTGTCTATTATCCCGTAGATTTATTAAACCTACAATAACTGATTTCTTTATGGCTGGTGGAAACAAGTTGTGAATACAACACTGACATATCATCACCTTTTAAGATGATATGATATCCTAATCTATGTGACTTATTTGACAGAACCACATTAATGTCTTTTGGCCAATTCACCAAAAAATGCCAAGTACAAAATCAAGATTTTTTATGTTATTTACGTTTTATTAGGAGGGAAGCTATTCTACGATCAAAGTTATCCATGCACTGAAAGACAGCTTTTCTTATTACAGGTGAGCAATTATATAAGCTTTATTCATAATTTACTTTAAAAGTCTGGTACTGCAGACACCCTTCACTTGAGATAAACATAGGAAAAGGAAATTAGTGTAGATATTATAGATGGCCAATGAAATGATGTCTGGCAGAGTGTGACAACCTGAAGTATCTATAATAGAATAAAAGCTATTCAACTCAAGATTTCACACATAGCTTAAATATCTTCTTTCCTTACATGCCAGGACAGTATAGTGTGCTTGCAAAGACCATAGTAATAAATGTTTTATTAGATTGAAAAAACATTTCAAAAGTTACCTACACTGGCTTAAGAAGAAAATAATCAATGAGCAATAATTCTCATTCTTCACAGCCCAACAATCAACTGGAGAAGACAGTAAAATAAAATTGCTGCCATTCTTGCTTTCTGTCAGCAGATGGAGGAGTTTGATAAGGAGTTAGCAATAGGGCATCAACTCACTGAGATCCATCGTTCACCTCTCTGACCGACAGTAAAGTCTTCAGCCTGGGGTTTCTGTTCAGGTACACACAAAGAAAACAAGTGGCTGATTAAACAGACATTACATTTTAAAAGTTAAATTGCAAGTACACATCTTTTCCATGAGCCAATTGTTACCTGTTTTTGAGCTCAGTGAATGATTTGAAGAGGCTTTTCTCATTCCACTCATGCTCAGTGATCTCGTTGGCATGGTTGATGATGGCGAAGGCATAAACCAGGTGGGTGCAGAGGAAGGGGTTAATGTTTCCTGGCAGGAATTTCCCCACACCAGTTCTGTACCGCGACCAGTTGGTAAAATAACATACCATTTTGGCGGTGTTTGCTGGATCAAGACAAAAACAGACTTTTGCTTTGCACACAGCATTGAAGTTTAATTAAATCATGATCTCCTATTATTGTACTTTAAATGTGTTGCTTACCAATCTCAATGAAGAACTGCAGAGCCACTGTAAGGGCACAATTCACATGTTATTACAGCTCAAAAGCAAAGACAGAAAAATGAAATGAAATATAGGGACAAAAGATGAAATTTCTCACCAATAATGCTTGCTATTCCTGCGTTCATCTTAGCTGTTTGTGCTCTCTCCCATTGTGTGGGACCTCACACTGTGGGGCAGAGACAGAGACTAGAAAAAGCATATACACAGTGTAACGTCACTCCAGTCTTACATCTCATATTACTGAGGCACATGCTGTGGTTTTCAGTTTCCTTAACTCTTTCATTAAAATATCCTTAACTTAAGTAAAAAGAAAAATACTCCGTTACAAGTAAAAGTATTGTGCTCAAAATCCTACCAAAGTAAGAGTACAAATGTTCTTAAAAGTAAAACTACTGGTTCGTGTATATACATATATATATATATATATATATATATATATATATATATGTATATATATATATATATATATATATATATATATGTATATATATATACATACACACATATATAGACTCATATATATATATGAGTCTATATGTATATATATATACCAGATACTTGCGCTTTTTTTTTTTTTTACTTAGCCTAATTTTTATTTTTTTGTGAAGGAGACAGGAGAGAAAATAAGAGAGAAATGAAACACTGAGTAAGTAAAGTGGTATTTGTATTTTTCTATGATCACGTTGTCATCATTTACAAGCATTTTCATAGCCATGACTGCACATCTTTCAAGTCAGACTTCCACAGACAGGAGCATACGTTAAGTGTATGGGCATGAATGCTGTCTGTCCAGCTAGATTATCACTGAAAAGTCCTGAAATGATCTCTAGAATAGAGTGGGAAGCCTGGGTCCTGGCCTTGTTAGACCAAAATAACTGCCTGGCGGCTTTGCCACAATGGCTGCTGAGTGGCAAGACTTGCCTAAATGGATTTTGGTATAATGTCTGCTGGATGCGACGGTTGAAATATAGTCATTAAACTTTAGTGTATTGCAAGTAAAAGTGTCATAAATCATTGATAAGTGTCATAAAAGAAAATGATGAGTTTGCCATTTTTATTCAGCTTGAAAAGTCATATTGTAAAGGAAACTCCGAAGGCTGTGGGTAGCTGATGTTTTCCTCTTTAAACAGGACAGACTGGATCAGCACAACCATATTGTTTCCACATTTTAGAGTGACCCAGATCAAGATTTTTACCTAAAGCATTTTTAACATGAAACCCATGCTTGAAACTCAATGCCAAACGTTCCATGCATCTTTTAATGTCAATCATTGTAACGATGATATGTTGTTGCTGATAGTGCTTGACAGGCATAGGCTGGCAGGACAAAGGACACATAATGCTGGAGGGTTATGATTTTACCTAAAGGCTAAAACTGCTTGATGAGCAGCAAAGACTGCATGATGCAAAGACAGAGTTGTTGTTCCATCTGCTATTTTTCTTAGAAAATTGTTGTTTGAATTTTTGACTAAACTTCTGTGACATCAAACTTACAAAATGGCACAGTACATCAAAGTAAATCTCCTGTAATGAGGTTATCTGAGGTTTTTTGGTGACACCTGAGCAGCTGCAGTCTGGGATTCGGCTTTCACTTAAAATGAATGGTTTGCACAGCCTCTGTTGAGTGGAGATTGGTAAATGTTCATCTGTGGGCTATAACACTGCTCACACTGTTGGAGATTTAATGATTAAATAAGGTTTTCTGTGCTATACGTACACACATTATGAGGCAATGAGTCCAAATATTTTTATACCACTGAAAATATAAATACCATTGTGTTTGCAAAATGTACCTCCTTTATACAAATACATAATATTCTTTGCTGACCATTTTTTAATTGATGCTTTAAAAATGTTTCCTGTTGTTTGTGGAAGCCATTGGTTTCCATTCAACATTCAAGGTTCAAAGTAACATTTGTCACTATATAACAGGAGTGCATAACAAAATTGAAGTTTGTATCTCCTTCATGCTACATAAACATAGAACCTATGTACAGCGATTTAGGCTTAGTACATAAACACGTATACACTGAGAAAATAATTCTGTAGTGCATTTTCTTAATTTGCGTTGCGGTGAATGTAAACAGAAGCAACAAGATGGTGATGATATGATGGTCAGCATTTTAATATCAAAAGTTCGACATCAGGTAAACAAGTCCATCAACTTTGACTGTGTGTGAGCATCAAGCTTGATCCAGGATGTTGTGGTGGAGACAGGTCTCTGTAAAGATGTGGGCACAAAAGTGTCTGATTTCATGTTGCTAGGCCAGCCTAGTCCTAGTCCTATGTGTCCATTTCTTTTTCCTGAGACAGTAACCAGGAGCAGCCTTAAAACCAAGCTGGATTAGCATGGCTCTTACCGTGACTCTCTTCCTCTCCTCCCTGGGACAGTGTTCGATGTTCAAAAGATTCCGTGGGTAGTGATTTTCTCAAAGTCCGCTGTGCAGACAAATTTGCGTTTCACATGAAATCTATTAAATGGAAATGGAGTTGCATTTTGATAGTGCTTTTCCAGTCTATCGACTGTGCAAAGCGTTTTACAACACTTGTCACATTCACCCATTCACACACACACTCATACACTGATGGCAGAGGCTGCCATGCAAGGTGCAAACTGCTCATCAGCAATTTGGGGTTCAGTATCATGCTCAAGGATGCTTCGACATGCAGCTGGGGGAGCCAGGTATTCGAACCAGCGACCCTTTGATTACTGGACGACCTGCTCTACCTCCTGAGCCCACACTTGCTTGGTCTGTGGCACGCATCTCAGTATACATTCAGGGTTTGATTACAACCTGTGGCCTTGTGCTGCATGTTGTTCCATCTCTCTTTTGCCAGTTACTCATTCTTTACCTCTCCAACCAAATAAAGTCATGAATGAGTGAATTGTGATTATTAATAAAGGGGCTAAAACTTAAAACTGAAATGCAGCTACTCACACTGAGGCTTTAAGAAAACATGGATGTGTTGATTAATAAGAAACTAAAACAAATATGGACCTTCATCAGTTGAAAAATAACTTACAGAAGAACCATTGAGCAACTTCATACTGTTTCAATGGCAAGACAGTGTAATAGTGAGAGGGTTTGAGACAGATAAGCATTACAAAGGTCAAAATAACCTACTGAAGTATCAAAAGTCAGAAGTAGCCATTGATTTATGACTGCAAAGCTCCTTTGGTTTTGCGTCAGAGGGGCTGGGTTTCAGTTCATTTACTGTTAATTTATTATACCCTTTATCAGTTCAATTTCTTAACCACTATTTATGTTGGGAGAATAATAGTAACCTCAAGATTCAAGAGTCAACTGACCTTTGTCACATCCAATAATCATGAAAGTTCTTCCAAAGCAGCTGTAAGGTGATAGCCTCCACTATTGCTAACAATTAGCTTTTTTTCATTACATTTGAGAGGGACATAGGGCTGGGTTTTTTAATATCGTGATCATACTGTCTCCTCCTGGTCCTGTTAAAGGCTAAGATTCAGGAAAGTGATCAGTGTTTGTAATTTTAGGACACTTACTATCTTAATGCAAGATTAAACTACAAGAGAAGAAAAAGTGAATGAAATCTGTAACAAATGGAAGATAGCTTTATTTGCTTAACATTGAAACAGGGGTTAGTAAGATAGTAGAGACCAATCCCACCTCCTCCCTCCAGGCCTCCCTTCAGAGCCACTTGCACTGTAGCTCTAGCCGGCCAGCTAGGAGATTTGCTAGCGGCTTGTTTGCTACGTTCAACAAGCACTATTCATTTTTTAGGCCTAATAAATGCATCAACTACATTTTGCTGTCATTTACTGTCATTTTCCGCGGGCATACAGCTGACATGCTGTGAGTTAGGTCTGTCTATGTGAGACTACCATGGGTGGGGGTCCTCACACGGTGAAGAGCAGACTGGAGCGAGGTAAAGACAAGAGAAGTGAAGATAACTTATGTTGATGACAACTTACTACATTACGTTTTGAAACATCCTTTCGACATGCAGGTGCAGCAGCTCTACTATGAGCTCCCTGCATATGTCCGATCTCCTCACCCTGTCTCCCTGGCTGAGCCTAGCCACCCTTCAGAGGAAATTCATATCAGCCGTCACTACCCACAGCTCCTGACCATAGGTGAGGGTTGGAACATAGATGGACCGCTAAATTGCCTTTTCACCACAACAGCAACTGGCCCAGTACCCCATACTCCTGCAGTACCTTCCCAGTACTCCCTGGGGGAGATGGTGGTAGGCCTTCTACAAGTCCACAAAACATATGTAGACTGGTTGGGTGAATTCCCATGCCTCCCCAGCAAGACCGCAAGTGTAAGTGCTGGTTCGCTGTTCTGCGACCAGCATGGAATCCGCATTGTTCCTCCTAAATCCAAGATTCAGTCTTTTTTCTGAAGAGGGTTTTCACGCCTCTTCAGTAAAGACGTTGACTATTCTAAAGCACTTTTTTAATTTCATAAATGTCTCCAAAGAAATGTTTTCCATAGCTGGATAAAGGATACAAATTCTCAACAGCCAGGTTCAGGTGAGTACTTTGATGATACCTGACTACATTTCCATGCAGGAGAAGAGGAAGAGAAAGAGAGAGAGAAGAAGAACCGGGTGAGAAAGTGGACAGGTAGTCAAGAACACATTATAATAGCTATAGTGCCAAGTAGGGCTGGGAGGTATGGCCTTAAAATAGTATCACCTTATTTTTGGGCTGTACTGATATACTCCGATCAGCCACAACATTAAAATCACTGAAAGGTGATGTGAATAACATTGATCATCTCATCACAATGTGATGTTCTGCTGGGAAACCTTGGGTGCTGGCATTCATGTGAATGCCACTTGACACGCACCACCCATCCAAACACTGTTGTGGACTAAGTACACCCCCTCATCACAACAACACCACCCAATGGCAGTGGCCCCCCAGCAGGACAATGTGCCCTGACACACCGCAAACACTGCTCAGGAACAGCTGGAGGAACACAATAAAGGGCCCAAGGTGTTGACCAGGCCTCCAAAGTCCCCACATCCCAATCTGATCGAGCATCTGTTAAGCTTAGTTTATGCTTCTGCGTCACGTCGACGCCGTACCTACGCCGTCGACGTGACGCCGTCGTTGAGCATTCGAAGTTCTGCGTCGGGGGTCCGCGTTGCTCTGCAATTCACCGCCATGCCGCCAGGGGGGTGTGGCTGTGTGGCTGTGTGGTTTCAGGGGTTATATCCGAATCCTTGCTTTTTCTTCCGGTCACAGTAAACAACAGTAAACAATGGCGACCGAGGTGGAGCAGCTGTATTTGGAGTTGGATCAATATTGAAGAGCAAATGCTTATATCGTAAATGTTAAAGCGCAGGCGATAGAGAAGACGTTTGCGGAGGTGGTCTGTACGATCGGAAAAAGCAACTGCCAGAAATTACGTTCTGAGCGGACCAATCACAGCGCTTGCGGTCCGCGTCAACGCGACGCGTAGTTAGGATTTTTTGGAGGTGCACGTCAGGCTACGGCGTAGGGGTCTGCGTCGACGGCGTAGCTACGGCGTAGGTACGCCGTCGACCTGACGCAGAAGCATAAACTAAGCTTAAGACGTGCTGGAGCAGGTCTGATCCATGGAGGCCCCACCCCCCAACATACAGGACCCAGAGGATCCACTATTTCGACCTTAAAATAATGTTTCTAAACTCAGTTAAGTGGTAGAAAAACGGTTAATAGAATGAATGGTGACATCTCTGCAGCCTGAGGGGGGTGGTGCCGGCAGCAACCGCACTGTATAACTTCCCAGAGTGGGTAGGAACCTATCTGACGTAAAGGCGTCTAGTGCGACCTGCTTTACGACATACATCACACGTATATTCGCCGGTGGATTTAGCCAGCAGCTACTTGGATTTTTCGTAAACCAACGCCATGGCCGAGCCAGCGAAAAAAGCCAAGAAGGTATTGTTTGAGGAGGCAAAGAAAAGAAAAAGAGAAAGCGATAGAACAGAGCCCAGACAGGATAAATATTGGACTAGTAAGCTAGTCCAATACACTGTAAACCCGGATAAGTTGATTGTACTTAAACCATTTGTGTCAAGTGATTGCCTCAAATGGTTTGAGTTATTGACAGTAGAGAAAATTAATTTGTTTAAGTATAGTCAACTTAAATGTACAATAGTCAGGGGGGCGCTAGTGAGCAGCGCATGGAGTAGACGTGCTTTCAGGGGCTCTTCCCTGCCAACATGTAAAATTTATATTTTGACAGTCTCTTACATCATTTTATCAGCCTCGGGAACAACTGTACACATTAGGGACCTAACCAGTGGAGTTTATGCAACGACATGCCGAGGAAGTCGTCAAAAAACGTCGAGTCGCCTCGACCACCCTTTGCTTCTGCTAACGCTAATGCTAACAGTGCTAGCGCTAGCCAGCCTGACCATGACTCCAGCGACAGCGACAGCGACACGGATGTGTTGCCGTTAATCTGGGAGAAAGTTTCCGACAAGATACTGGAACAAATGAACGGCAGATTCGACAGGTTAGAGCAAACACTTCAAGTGGTGCAGAGCTCCCAGAGGGAACTATTGGAGAAGGTGGAAACAGTGGAAGAACAAGTGCTGGACCATGAGAGCCGCATAACCTGCTTGGAGAAGACCGTTTCTGGCCTGAAAGATGAGAACAACGCGCTCAAGTTAAAAGTGGATGACCTCGAAGGCCGGTCGCGCCGCAATAATATTAAGATTATCGGCATTCCTGAGCAGGAAGAGGGCGGTAAACCAACAGAATTCATCGAGGCATTAATCCCGAAGCTTTTCGGCAAGGACAGTTTTCAGTCACCGGTGGTTATCGACCGGGCGCACCGGACCCTGCGACCGCCGCCCACAGCTGGAGACAAGCCTCGCGCCATCATCGCCAGGGTCCACTACTATCGGGAGAAGGAGCTCATACTTCGCCTCCGGAGGGAACGACAACTACAGTACAAAGGCAACAAGGTGCTCATCTTCCCGGATTATACGGCTGAGGTGATGCGGCAGCGGCGTGAGTACACCGAGGCCCAGCGGATGCTACGGGAGCTGAAGGTGGAGCACAGCCTACTTTTCCCTGCGAGGCTCCGGATAAAACACAAGGAGCGGTTCAAGGTCTTCAGTACACCGAGTGAGGCAATGACTTTTATCAATACTGACTTAAAAAACTCACCTTAAGATGGGTGCTACATTTCCTACTGTGTTCAACACACTCAGAGACTGTTAATCTAATTCTTATGACTCAGGTCAATTATGTTTGGCAGCGGATCTGGGCTAAATTAGCTATCGCAGCTTTAATAGCGAGTTAGGTTTGAAAGCGGGTTTCAGGCCGTGCGTGTAGCGGCCCCGAGCATGAAGGGATGTCCGTGCTTCGTTTGGGGAAGTGCTTGCGGGCGGGTAGGGGACGTGTTCAGGTTCATGGGTTTGTTTGAGGGTGTTACCTCAGGTTACAACGGATGTTCTTTGTGTACCTTGTTTTATTATGTTTTGTGTACTTTTGAGAGGGTAACGGATTGCTTTTATAACAGGAGTAATATCAGTCTCAGATAACGTAACACGTAGCAGCATAAATGATAAATTTACATTGGTCTCATGGAATGTAAAGGGATTGGGTCATGTGATTAAAAGGGGTCGCGTCTTCTCGCATCTCAAGTCATTAAAACCAGACGTAATTTTTCTTCAGGAAACGCACATTGGTGTAAACGAGCAGCGCAGGTTGAGAGCAAATTGGATCTCCCAAGTTTATCAAGCACCTTTTAACCGCAAGTCTAGGGGGGTTGCTATTCTTTTCCGAAAAAATATACCATTTAGTCTTGATTGTATGACAGCAGACCCATATGGCAGGTATTTGATGATATCTGGACACATAAACTCCCTTCCAATAACAATGCTTAACATCTATGGTCCAAATATTGATAATCCTGATTTCTTCCGTAAAGTATTTGATATGATACCAGACTCTACCACGAATGTTATTATTGGGGGTGACTTCAATTGTTATCTGGACCCAGTCCTAGATAGGTTTTCTACAAAACCACCTCCCACTATAGCTTCAGTGGGAATTCTGAATGATTTAATTAAAACAAGAAATATGGTCGAAATATGGCGTCTCCAGCATCCTACAGATAAGGAGTTTTCTTTTTATTCTCATGTCCATAAGTCTTACACTAGGATCGACTACTTTCTGATAGCTTCTGAATTACTACCTAGTGTTACTAATTCTACGTATCATAATATTTTAATATCTGATCACAGTCCAGTTTCTCTTAACTTCAGAAATATTCTATTTAGTCCCAAATACAGCTGGCGCTTCAACCCTCTTCTTCTTGAGGACCAGTCTTTTATTGAGCATATGACTGCACGTATAGACGAATTTCTTGTTACAAATGATAATGGGGAAGTCTCGGATACTGTTTTATGGGAGACCTTCAAAGTAGTTATGAGGGGCCACATTATTTCATTTGAATCAGCCAAGAAAAGAGAACTTAACAACCGCCTTAAAGACATTGAAAAAATGCTTCCTGCATTGGAAGAGGCTTATAAATCTTCCCTCTCATCTGCTGATTACAACAAGATCTTGAAATTGAAATATGAATATAACACCATTCTCAATAAACGTGTTGGTAATCTTTTATTAAAAATTAAACAAAAACAATTTGAACTTGGAGATAAACCAGAGAAACTGCTAGCTAGTCAACTTAAAGGCGCAAGGGCTAAACAGGCCATTCATAAAATAAAATCCAAATCAGGCAATCTCCTAACCAATCCGTGAGAGATAAATGCTTGCTTCAGGGACTTCTATAAGGAACTGTATTCTAGTAAAGTAAAGGCCACTGAAGCTGATTTCTGTGACTTTTTTGCTAATTTAAATGTTCCCCAATTAGATAGTGTGGCGAGAGATGACTTAGATGCCCCGTTTTCTGAAGCTGACCTCTTAAATGCTATTCGAGCCTGCCCCTCGGGAAAAACATCCGGCCCAGACGGCTTTGGCTGTGAATTTTATAAATCATTTCATGACAAAATAATTCCACTCATGCTGAGAATGGTGAACGATTCTATGAGAAATAAGACGCTCCCCAGCTCATTATATGAGGCGAATATCTCCTTGCTTTTGAAGGGGGGAAGGGAAGCGGTGGATCCTGCAAGTTACAGACCGGTTGCTCTCTTAAATTGTGATCTGAAAATAATAACTAAAGTTTTGGCTACAAAATTAGGTAGGCATATTTCCACTATTGTACACCCTAATCAGACTGGATTTATTCCAGGTCGGTTTTCCTTTAGTAATGTCCGTCTGCTTTTAAACACAGTATACTCAGTACATGGGAAAAATACACAGGCTGCTATTTTATCTCTTGACGCCCAAAAGGCATTCGATCAGATCGAATGGCCTTACATGCTGAAGACGCTAAAGCAATTTGGATTTGGGGAACATTTCATTGAATGGGTGAAAATAATTTATCTTAAACCAGTATCCTCTATTCTCACTAATTCAGATAGGTCCCAACCCTTTGAGTTACAGCGGGGTGTAAGGCAGGGTGACCCTCTTTCTCCTCTTCTCTTTGACATTACATTGGAACCACTTGCAATAGGTATAAGGGGTCACCCAGGTATTCATGGGATAAAGTTTGCTAATGTGGAAAGCCTTGTTAATCTGTATGCTGATGATTTATTGATCTGTTTATCAGACCCAGTGGTCTCAGTTCCCAACCTCCTGAATTATATAAAATCATTTGGTAAATTATCTGGGTACACAATTAACTGGGACAAATGTGAGTTCATGCCATTGACTAACATGTGCCCTACTTTCTTGAAATCTTTGCCATTTAAATTAATTACTACCCATATTAATTATCTTGGCCTTAAGATTTCTAGAAACCCCAAACTCTTACTGAAATTGAATTTTTTGGATATGGTCGATAAACTTAAAGCTAATATTAAGAACTGGAAATTGCTCCCTCTCTCAATGATTGGCCGTATTAACGCCATTAAAATGGTTGCACTTTCAAGGTTCTTGTATCTTTTTCAAAACCTCCCCATTTATTTGCCGTTACATTTTTTTAAACAACTAGATTCAGTTGTCCTGTCATTTGTTTGGGCAAATAAACCCCCTCGCATTTCTAAAGCCCATCTGCAGAAGAACGTAAAAAGCGGGGGTCTTGGCCTCCCGGTTTTTAGGCATTATTACTGGGCTGCAAATGCAAGGGCTCTCATTTTCTGGAAGGGGGGATCTCCTCATGATGACTGTTCCTCTCCGCTCTGGCTAAAGATTGAATCCATGTCTGTATCACAAACTTCGCTCCCAGCATTGCTCTTTTCAATTACAAAGCCTTCCCACAAGTTATTTGGTGACAATTTTGTTCTTAGTAATTCTTTGAAGATATTGAATCAAATAAGAAAAGTCCTTAGATTACCAAATGTTTCAATAAATGCCCCAATAACAGGTAATCATTTGTTTAAACCAGGCTTGACTGGTGGGGTGTTTCTGGACTGGAGGAAGAGAGGCTTACGTTACATTTCAGATCTTTACATAGATAACAATTTTGCTTCCTTCCCTTTGCTCCAGGCTAGATATCACCTCCCTCAGTCGCATTTTTATCGGTATTTACAGATCAGACATTTTGTAAGAGAACATGATTCTGATTTCCCATTAAGACCACATAATTATAATTTTTATGATACATTTCTCTTACAGCCAAACTCTAAACATTTGATTTCCCGCTTTGTCACTGTTTTTGAGTCACCAGTGAGTTCCAGTCATCTTAGGGATACATGGTCAAAAGAACTGGGAGTTCCACTTTCAGAGGAACTATGGGAGGAGAGCCTGTCCAGTATACAGAAGTGTTCTATAAATTCAAGATATCGGTTGATTCAATTTAAAGTCGTACATAGACTGCATTATTCCAAAATTAAACTTAATAGAATATTTGAATCAGTGTCTCCCATGTGTGATAGATGTAACACAGCCGAAGGTTCACTCTCACATTTATTCTGGTATTGCCCAGTACTGGACAGTTTTTGGAGCGACATATTCAGTTGGTTCTCTAAGCAATATAAAATAAATATTCAACCAGACTGTAACCTGGCGATTTTTGGTTCCTCTGAAAGGACATCGACCCTCCCTTCCTACTGTAAGCAGGCTCTCAAAACAGGCATGGTAGCAGCCAAAAAATTAATTTTACTTAACTGGAAATCTCCATCATCCCCTTGCTTTAAGAGGTGGCTTAACGAAATGGTTTTTGTTTCGAGGATGGAACAGATTCGCCTCAGTAGAGGGAATGCACCTAAATATTATGAGAAAACATGGAAACCATTTTTGGCTTTATTGGATGAGACTTAAACGACCAATAATAAGAAGAATCAGGCTGCTATGTGGTATTTGTAATTCAATTATTTTTCCTGTACTGTTGCAGTACTGATCAAGGCTTTGATATTCCTCTCAGGGTTTTTTTTAATTTATTTTTTTTTTTGGTGTTTGTCTGTGTTTGGTTTTGTTTTCTATTCATACCCCTGATGGTATTTTGAGACAGAAGGCACTGGACGACTTGGCTTATAGTATATATCCTCATATAGCCTTTGTCTTTACTTTTCTTACTTCATTTACTTCATTTAACAATGTCAGGTGGTGTATGTCTATTTTGTATGTAGGTTTTTGTGTTGTTTTTTTTCTTCCTTCTATTTTTTGTAAAAAATGTAAAAAAGTGAAAATAAAATATTCAAAAAAAAAAAAAAAAAAAAAAAATGTACAATAGTCAGAATTTAACATTTTTAAGTAACATACACTTAAATGGTTTAAGTAATCACAATAGAAAAGTATAGTGGAGTCTACTTAAAAGTACAATAGTCAAAACTTAATATTATAAGTCAAATACACTTAAAATTCTAGTTTTATTAAAAATATGAATATATTAAATTTTAAAATATTATATTTGGAATAACAAAATTCCAATTAAATTATTCTTTTGTCAATGACCACACAATGCAGTACATTTTATTTATTTTATTTAGACACACAACAAAGCAACAATTATGTATTCACAATGATGCTGTGTGAAATACCAGATGCAAATCCAAAATAACAGGAAGACCTTGTTTTAATAAAATTATCAAAATGGGTCTTTGCCAACAACTACAACAGTATATTCTTACTTTTTGCTGCAGATATTACTTTACAGTACCTTTCTATGATGCAGCAAACAGAACATGTGTATTGAATTAGGAAACGATTTCCTTCCAAATACAATCACAGCATACACAGGACCAGAGTTGTTAAAAAAAAACTGCAACTTTCTAACATGTGCCCTCTGTAGAATTATTTCAGTAAAACGAACAACACTAGACACATGCAGTACAAGAAGTATCACATACAAAATGAGCAACTGCAAGAATATTTGCTTCATTGAGTGCAATGTATTTGTGCAAGAATCCAGACATGGACATGGAGAATTGTGCCATGAGCATAACTGTGTCTTACACTGCAAGATCATTCTTCAGCTTTTGAACCTTGGGAGGTAGCTCACTTCGACCCAAATTTAGCATTACCTGCTGAATGAAGGCAAATGTGTTTTTTAAGCACTTCGGGTACTGCAGGTGGAGTGCGTAGGTAAAGCCAAACAAGAGGTACATTGACTGAGGTAGGTTGGTGAGTGCTTCCATTACAAGGCTGCCCTCTAGGATGATCCCCACTCTTGAGGGGTTTAGTTGAGGCGATGCTGGGCTTGCTGGGCTTGCAGCGCTGGTGTCCTCATAGCAAAGGATTCCCACGGGAATGTCCACAGAGTATCCCTCATTAAGATTCTATAGTGCGAGAAACAAGACAAAGGAAGATATTCAGGTTAACAGCAATTTGTCTACAATCAGCTGTGTGGTCTTCATAAATATTATGATTCGCATGACAAACAGCGAAACTTCATTTGAGCGTCTACAGTTTGCGGTTGATCCACACTTCTGGTGTGAAAGCGAGATAAATGGTTATGGAGTGCATTGAGAGACTTGAATGTACACAAACATTCCTGATGCAAGCAAGGAAAGGGCTCAGTTCTTGCATAAGTCCCATGTTTTAGCCTATAATGTTTAAAAAGCTGTGCTCTCTTCTCACAGATGGCAGGGCAATACTTGCATTTCCAAGGCATTTTAATATTGCTTTAAACAAAAATAGTAGAGCAAATGAGGCTAATGTTAAAAGTGGGCATTGAAATTTTTTTCAAAACTACATCGAATAATTTGAATTTTACACTACTGTTGCAAAACTGTATGTAGAAAACACAGAAGTAGAGAGAGCTACTCAAAAATCACAATTGTCACAACTGCAATTGTCCAACGCTCAGAATTTACCTAAGTCAACCTCAAATTTACACACATTCACATGCACACGTTTCAAACTAGAAATGTTCCAGCAGTTTCTAATACTTGAATAGAGAAAACAACTCACCTCATTCAGGCAGAAATGGTGTCCTCTTTACGGCAGGCAAATGTCCTTTAAAAGCGTCCAAACTTGCTAAAAACAGAAAAATGCAGGCATGTATTGTCCAAGGAGCATGCAAAGTGCAAAGACCTTAAATTGCTCTGTGTAAATTAGAAAATGGCGCAACTTTCGCTGTAGCTGCCAACAGACAAGCACAGACTTGTCTTGAGGTAAAACTGTCTTGAGGTGCCTGAGGTAAAACTTGATAGTTTAAGTTTGTTAAACTTACAAAAATGAGTACACCCAATGACTGTCTCATACACTCTTCATATACTCATACTGTTTAAGTAATGCAACAAAACTCATCTTTAAAAGTGGTATTTACTCAAACTGTTTGCATAGAATGAACTTTCGGGTTAACAGTGTATTCGGTGTACTGGATTTGTAAGTCATATATTATATGACTTACAAATCCAGTAGCATCAAGGCTTGGTCGCCATCAGTCTTGAAACCCATTTCTTACTCAGCTCGCGCCACCGAATACACTGTTAACCCGAAAGTTAATTCTATGCTAGGTTACATATATACATATTTATTATCTTATCTTATCTTATCTATTTATTATCTTACCGACTTTTACTTTGAGTTGATTAATTGTTATGTTGTGTTCATTGGGGCACTATTTGTCCACAGTTTATAACTGTAATAAAGCCAGGAGATAATCTAATGCTGTCCGTTTCGATAGCTTGCACGTTTTCATGTAGTGACTGTAAAGGATGACTAATTTACTAAAACACTATGAATGTCTTGTCTTGAAAAGTTGCAGATTCCTTAGTTCATGCAGATAATCAACGTAATTGTTGAACAGTGTGGTCGGGAGGTAATGTTAGGCTATTGTTGTTATCGGTAACGTTAGCATGCTACTTACTGTTGTCGTACCGAGTTGGTTGTAGTTTTTACACCAAACACAACATCAACTTGCGATTGTATTTAGTAACTCCCTGAAACATAGTTATATTTTCAGACATTACTAAACACATTCACGCCCAAGTGTCGTGTTTTGGAAGTAACTTAGGCGGTGCAATCACTATAACCAACTCGGTATGAGAATAATTCTAGCATGCTAATGTGCTGTGTAGCCTATATGCTAACAAACTACCAACTGCTATCTCTGAATCTAGCTTGTTGTTGGCACTCAATTGAGGCTTTTTTCAGACGATTGTGACCCACTGCCAGTCGAAGTTTTCCCCTCATGTTGTACAATGTAGGTTCTGCATTGCGGCAGGTTACTACAAACACTCTGATTTATTTATTTTTTTAGTTATCAAAAACCTTGTCGGTGGACATGTTTCCAAACGAGGCTTCGTGATTCGCCGGCTCTGTCAACAAATTCACGTGTATTAATTTTCCCCAGGGATGCTCATACAGCAACAGTATTTACGACACTGGTAACAGATAATTGCGCTTCTCAACCAGCTGGGGGTAGTAATGAGTCCAAACTACCTAGTGTTGCTTTAATGTTTGGTGTGGATCTGGATAAAGGGACGGATCCAGGAATTTTTTTCTCCCTTTCTTTAACATTGCAAGATACATTGTTGTTAATACCTCAGAGGAATAATGCATGGCTCTTAATGAAAAAAGTCAATCATCTTTGGTGGCTGGTATCTATGAGTGAGTAAAATGAACTGTTTGGGTTTTGGCGGAGGAAGGCACTCTATTAAGTGCCATTCTAGTTGTCTGTGTACTCTGGAAATTTCATTGGCTAAGTCCACTAAATCTCTTTCATACTGTAAATGAGTGTGCAAGGTTTCCTCCCTGCACAACTCTCCTTACCAAAGTCTGGACTGAACATAAAAGAAATGCAAGAAAGTTAATACTGAGCCCAGCCCCCTCTCACCTTTCTTATCTCCCAGTTTTTTTTTGAGACAATGTCATGCTCTGTATTATATTTGTTATTTTATATATCAAGTTAAGACCTCTTTGTTTGATGTGATTTCTTCCCCACAGGGCTGCATCAGTTTGGCCATCTGTATGATAATGCTTTGAAGGGTAGCATTACAGGGGGAAGCAGAAATTCCCATTTTCAGAGATGAGATCCTGTCATGAACCTTTGAAAACTGTGTATCTTTGGAGTGCAGAATCAGGCTGATAATGTTATCCTACCTGCATGTTTGGTGCTTTGATTTCTCACCACAGGTTGGACTAAGAAAACAACACTTTATATAAGAGCCTGGGTTACTTCCAAAAAACATGTCTCAGTGATAAAAAGTGGTCACTATATGCACACTGTACAATTTCTCGCCATTAAACCTGAGTCTGTACTGTGGGTGCTCAAAGCTGGGACTGAATAATATCACATTGCTGTAGTATTTATTTATTCATGGTTCATTGTATACTGGATTCGTGCAAGGTTCCTGCACAATTGTTTGTCTTATTAGGAAACTAAACACTACATTGAGAAGCTTATTTTGATAGTTAGATAAATCTGTATATAGAAATATGTGTTTATACTCAGAAAAGTAAGGCATTAAAAAAGGTTTGTTTTGGTATTGGAACCAAAACCTGGATATCATACTGACAGCAGTGCTGGAAAAAACGAAACCCAGCTCAACAGTTAAAGTGTATGGTAACATGTAGGATTGGGAAACAAATTAGTAGATTTAAAATCAAAAAGTAGAAATTAATTAAATGCTTTTGATCGCAATCTGCCATCTATGTTACATATCTAACATGAAAATACACTGTATCTACACAACAATAATGATAGAACCATTCAGCCAAATGATTGTATACACAGTGGATACAAGAGAACTTTAACAGTCTGTTTAATAGCTGACATTTGCATCAGTTGTAATACATATTGTCTCCACTCATTGCTCAGGGCCAAACACAGCACTTGCAGCTGTCATCAAAGATAGATCCAGTTCCACAGTATCTCACGTGGGTGATGCCACCAGCGCACATGTAGAAGCTGGTCTTGTCATCTGGGTTTGCGTACAGGCCGTCAGGTTTGCCATTGCAGAAGCCGGGTCCTGGGGCATGGGTGGTGGTGGTGGTAGTGGTTGGAGGGGAGGTGGTGCTAGCACCTGGTTTCGGTGTGGTGGTAGGAGGTAGTGGGGGCAGCTCTGAATGGTAGAAGGGAAAGAGGAGGTTTAAAGTAGAGGAATAAATGTCCCTTAATATCTATCTATAACTTGACTTTGACTGTAATGAATAATCCAGAAAGGGTCATTCCCAACACTATTATTGATTGATTAACTATCAGTACAATATCTGACAAATGAATGTACACCATGCACCTAACTGCCACCATCGCTGCATCACCTTCAATCAATCAATCAATCAATCAATCAATCAATCAATCAATCAATCAATCAATCAATCAATCAATCAATCAATCAGTACACTTGATCACTCTTATTGCTGTTGTTATACCATTTTGGGTATTTTACACTTGTTATCTTGTTACACTTATTATATTTGTGTCTCATGCACATACATGTATAGATAGTATATACATATGCACCTTATCCCTGCTGTCCATATTTTTATTCTGCATAATCTGTTTTTGTTCTCCTTTATTTATTATTATATACATTTAATTTACTGATCACTTTTGGAGTCTCCAAGCAAAAGATTTTGACACAAGCGTACTTGTATAACCAGAGTGACAATAAACATCTCAAATCTTGAATCTTGAATCTTATAGACCTCTACAGATAGTATGACAACCAAAATACCATTTTGAACATGCATGCTGGCCATTTTTTTTTACATAAATGACTGCAAAATATGACTCATAATGTCACACACTTTATAGGACTGTATTATACCTAGTGTCCATATGGCTAACCAAAATACCTCTTGCAGATTAAAATAAGAATCAAATTAATAATAAAAGATTAATCTCAGCAGGAATGTTTAACATTGGTGCAAAAAAGAATCATAAAATAGAAATATGACATAATTATCAGTCACCAGACCGCTACATATGGCACACAGTCCTATCTGTCTTGACCATTGTTCAGCATTTTGAAATGACAACATGTGTGAAATGCCTTGGACTTACCAATGTCGAGAAGTGTCCGGAGATGACCAAGCAGAGGGTGATTGCCCTCTCCGCAGAATCGTCCAGCAAAGTCATCCAAATCGAGGGCCCAGACGAAGGCACCACCAAACTTTTGCTCTTGCATGTAGCGCACCTATTGGGCCAGAAAAGGTAGAAAATTGTGTAAATACTTTGGAAATGCTGTAAATGTGTTAAAATATAGAGCTGATATAACACCTACCTTGATCTCATAACTCTCCTTGGTGTCAAATCCCACCCACTCATTGTTCTTGGTGGCATAGGGCACTTTCTGGTCCTCAATCCACTGAATTGTGGTGCCCTTCACAAAGCCACAGATCTAGACCATAGACAATATCGTACAGGGTACAGCTTTACAATTTGTACTCACACAGGCCACACATGCCAGCTGACATACAGTATATGGTGCATCATATTGTAATGTGTTTACATCAGCCATATTAAAACTGCACCTCATAGTAAGACCAGAATCCAGCTTCACGTGTGTATGGACCAGCTGATGCAGGACCGCTAGCTGGGGCTCCAACGCCAGTGTTTGATGATGTCAGACGGAAGGTACGGCCATAAGTAGCGAATCCCATCCTCAGCTTCTCCACTGGGGTGCCGTTGTCTCTCCAGTATCTCATTGCATAGTCCTAAGAAGTTGATGGAAGAGGTGAAGTTAAACACTTTTAAAATGTACACAAGTAAATTTTTCTTCACTCCCTAATGTCTACTTACAGTGTTGAAGTAGATGAGGTCGCCTTTGTCCTCGGATCCACGGTACAGTGGGCTGTTGTGTCCAGTGAATTGTTCCCAAGTTCCATGGAAGTCATAGGTCATCACATTGATGAAGTCCAGTTCCCTTGAAAAACAGAAATAGTAATTTCAAAAAACTTTGCAGCTCTTCTCTTTTTTTTTTCTCGAGTGGTATTCATGCAGCACACTCACTTGGCAACTTCAGCAATCTCAAATCCAGCATCGATGGTTCCCTTTCCAGCAGGTACTGCAGCAGTCAGCATGAGCTGAGGATTGCCGGTTGCCTTGGCCTCAGCTGCATAAGCTAGAACAAGTTCCTGTAAATACACACCAAAGAGAGAGAAAGAAGTCAGCAAGATTGGGTACAGAACAGAACAGAACAGAACAGTGACTGTGTATTGCAGCAGTAAACTAAAGTGAGATAAATCTGTACTCACCCTGCAGAGCAGAGTGAACCTCTGTTTATCCTCTGGAGGACTTCCACGGGATCCGGGGTACTCCCAGTCCAGGTCCAGACCATCAAATCCATGAGTCCTCAGGAATCTGATAGAAGACTGGATGAATTTCTGACGGTTGGCTGGAGAGGATACCATGATGGAGAACCTGCAGGGAAGATAAAGATCACACTTCAAAGATTCAAAGATTGAAAGTGTTTAATGTCATATTCACAGTAAGGAAACATGTTTCCCTGTACAATGAAATTCTTCCTTTGCTGTCCACAGAATGCCAACAATGTAAAAAGAAATATATACAACTAAAATATACAAAATAAAGCAATTTTAAAAGGCAGCATGTGAAAAAGCAACAACAATAATAATTATAAAACAGTGCAAATGTGAGCCGTGCAATTATGCACGTGCAATTCTTATTATTGAGACTTATTCTCAATATAGAGTAAAACAAATAGGAGCTAATATTGCAAATTCTAGATGTTGAAGATGACGCCAGTTGGCTAGCCACCAAGAACTGTTACAGTATATTTAGCCTGCATGTTGTCACAGTTATTGGACTTTCTGGATGGTTCAAGAATGTGGTGGATTGAACCGTGATAACATAACTTCAGACACTGTGTTTGTGTATAGGCATGTGATACAAGGTGTTTATGGTTTAGAATGTTACTCACTGTGTTGAACCAAAGTTCCATCCACCAACAGCCAGCAGAGTCTTCAGATGAGGATTTCTGAGAACAGCACAGAGGGTAGGTTAAGACTATATAACATTTTGTTCAAGCCTGTCATAGCTTGTTACAGGTTACTAGAACGAAGTTTTGTTTTTTGCTCAGGCACTGCTTTTGCATTTTATCATAGAGAATACATGTGGGCTTGATTCATATTTCAGTAAAGTGTCCATTACCTGCTGAAGGCTTTAATTTTTGTTAGCTCCAGAGGTACTGTAGCTTAAGCTGACCTCTGACCTCTACTCTATGTGATCCAAGGGTTTCTCAACTCGGGTCACTTACTTGGTCTTCAGGGCATTGAAGGATTTGTAGAGGACATCATCATTCCACTCATAGGTGGTCAGTTCGTTGGCATGGTTGATGATGGAGAAGGCATAGATCAGGTGGGTGCAGAGGAAGGGGTCCACATTTTGTGGCAAGTACTTCCCCTCACCAGGCCTGTACTGGGACCAGTTGGTGAAGTAACACACCATCTGGTTGGCGGATGCTGTGTTGGAGTGAAAGGAACATTAAAGAAACATTGACTACAGAAATTTTATGGAAGTGAAAACCCTAGTTGATCAAAAAGTATGAAAACTTACCCAGATGGCATATCACCAGACATAAGCCTATGGAATATAGAAAACAAAGGGTTAGAAATAGAAATAGTAGAATACATTGAGAGTGATATATACATATATACAGGAAGAATACCTGCTAGAATTGTGAGCCTGGTCATCCTGACTTCACTTCTCACAACTTTGCTGTAGTACTGTAGAACAAAAAGATAGATTATGATTGAAGCAAAAAGAATCGGCTACCATTCTCAAGATAAACAGAATTCCAATGGTAAATTGGAGGGATTTCTTTGTTAAACTCACCAAATGGGAGATCCAAAGAACAGCAGAAAAGTGTCGCCTTTTATACACTTGAGTGTGCAAAGAGAAAGGAGGAGGCGTAGCAGCCTTTGACAAATAGGTGCAATAAATGTACTGATTATTAGAACATGTTGTGATAAGGATCCTGCAAAGACATCATGCACTCAACTCACGAACTGGTTTAATTTAGGACATTGGACATATCACTCACTATCATATCATAGTCAGTCAAAATGACCCATAGAGAACTCTCTATCATAGTCCTGATATGTTTGTTTGGTTGTCATATTGTTACTGTTGACATGGTAACTTGGCTAGAGGTTAAAATATCACTTGTAGGTATATTGAATAATCATTTACATTCAACCAACTAAAAATTAATAGTCTATAATTCAAGAAAGCATACTGTAGGCTTAGCCAGAAGCCAGACATTAGCTGGTTGAAGACCTCTTTTCACTTTCATATGATTAAAATTAAAAACATTTGTTTTTTTGCAAAACAAGACATTACTCTGGGCTATGGTGGTCAATATCTAACACATTTGGACCAGTGACTGACTTATGAATAGTAGAATTAAACATGAAACTGGCTTTACAATCATGTTCTCACATCTGTTTGTTCTATATTTTATCAATATTAAACTAGCAATAGACAACTTTTTTCCTTTAACTTCATTTGAAGTACATAATGATTATACAGTCTAATGGTTGTGAAAAAAATGACACCATCTATGCTATTCAAAAACAACAGGAACAACTGGAATAACTGTGGAAACTCTACACTGCAAAAGAATAAGAATCCACTGATGGAGGAGGCAAAGAAGGGAGATTGATAGAAACCGAGGCTTTGTGTCAAAGTCTTGAGACAGTTCAAAACTTGCATTCTTTCTACTAGATCAGTAAGTGACAAAACGTGCCTATTAATTAATACAACCAAGTGATTTACTCTGCCTTTTCATAGATCTGAGTTCAGTGCTCAAATTGTTCTTACGGTTGCTTTTTTAGTTTAGTAGTCCAAGGCTTCTAGCATTAGCTATGTTCTTACCACTGTCTTTGTGACAGGGGCGCCAACAGTAATACCACAGGGAAACATTAGTGGGGAGTGAAAGTTGATAAGTTGTCTATTTCCACTTAAAATTTTACTTTAACCACTCAGAAAACTTTTTAATGATACTTTTGCCATTTTGCCTTTGTTGGATTTACTGAAGATAGCACTCAGGCAACGTGTTCAAAGAGAGGAAAAAGACGTGCAAAGTTGGATCCCGACAGGAATCAAATCAGGAATGTTTTGTTTATGTAATATGTACTTTAGAGGGCTTGGTCTAAAATGCATATTATGTAAGGAAGCCACTGATGGTTAATTTTATTGAGCAAGGCTTGTCCAATATATGATAAGAATGATTATGTTTATAGATAAATCATGAAGCTAGTAAACACAATTTTACAGGTATGTAAAGAGTAATTCAACTTAATTTTAAAGTAACTAGGACACACTTTTTAGCTGTTCTATGTATAAAAATGTTCAGCCTTGATAAGGTGCACAGATTTATAGTCATAGAGCTGGAAGTTTTGATAAACTTTTAATTTCATAATAACTAATGATCAACAAGGATGCCCATAAACTGAGATGCATTATGAAACAACTTGGTAAAGCTGGAGACTCTCCTGTTCTGGTTCCTAGATCAACAGCTTTGATTACATTATCTCTTTCCTTTGTTTGAAACCGCCGATGACCATTGACCATTAAGTTCCCCTGCTGTCAGCCTGTTTTTCCACTCCACAATGATCCTCAGGTGTCTCACAGATATGAATGGAGCTGGTTGAGGCATTCTGGGACACACAGGGAGGTGTGATAGTCAAAAATGAACACAGGAGGTAAACACAGCAGCTGAACTCTTGCACAAAATGCACAAACCCCAAAGATATGATATGACAAGACTAAAATCAGCAGATGGGGGTGCATTAGTAATATTTCAAATGAAAAGGGGTATTTATGCATGGTTTTGAACAATTCAACATACAGTATAATAATAAAAACATGTTTTCTTTTTTGCCATTGATGTATTAAATCAACCCTATGAGTGTGTTATGTGTTTTGAACACGTACATATAGGCGCACCACATTTAAATGATTACTGATTAATCTACAATTAGTATACCCCAAGAATAATTACAATATGAATTGATTAAATCAAGTTGTAATTTAAAGGTTATGACAAACTGCTATCTAATGTTAGAAGAGCCCACAGTGATGACTTGTGCCTAAAGTTGATTTGTCAGAGCAGTCAAACCCACAAGTCAAAGTCAAGGATATTAAAGGTACCTGTGGTAACGCAAAATTCAACTAATGGTGTAACACTATTCCACTATTCCACTGTTCAACAGACGGTGGTTTTACATGCCAACAAAGATAGAGAAGAAGAAGATTGACATATTGAACATATTGACATTGACTGTATAAAATAGTGGACAGAGCCACCGTGACATCACCCATAGGTTTCTGAAGAGCCAGTGTCAAGATCAAAGTTGTCGGTACCAGCCGTCACCATCTTGGTAGCTCCTGAATCCACCTAACTTCAGCTAATATAAAAGTGGGCAAAGAGGTTGAGCGTGAGAGGAGCTAAATAGATGAGCCAAATGAAGCCTGGCTGTGGCTATACGCCCATCTAGTTTGAATTTGCCAAATTTGCTAAGGCTAACAAGCTAGCTGTGTTCACATGGATAGATTAGCGAATTCCACCTTGCATTGTTCGATTGAGTTTGAGCACGGAATCATTTGTGTTTATTCAAGTTACTTGCCTGAGTTTGACTGCCCTTTGTCCCTGCAAGGGTGTGTCTGTCTGTGTTTGTGTTCACTTTATCCACACTCGCCAGAGACAGTGGTTGTTTCTGTTATCCTGCAGCGTCTTTTTTTCCCCCATCTCTTCTTTGTAAATTCAAAAAGTACATTTCCCACCATTTAGCAGTCCAATAAGAGAGAATAACAGTACACTACAGTGGATTTCTGCACCTCCACAGCTTGTTGCTGTAGACAGCTTGAGAAGCAAGAATTAGCAAAAATGTTTATTCCTCCAGAAGCTCTGGGCTCAGCCCACTGCTGTTTCCTCCAGCTCAAACAGCTGTCTGCCAGTTTGTAGGGTCACTATGAAAAACAAAAGTAATCCTCCTTCCAGGTATGTGAGTACAATTAACTGCACAGAGAACTATTTGTCTGATATCTGCATGAAAAATCTCCAAGTGCACAGACACCACAAACACAGCTGAGATGTAAAGTTCAGTGACTGGAATTAGCTGAGGTGAAGCTTAGCTGACGGCTTGCCCCTAGCTGTCACTCAAGGTTGCCATACCCTTTTTTATGCATAACTCTAAACCTTAATGTAATTTAACCCAGTGAGTAAAAATCCTTCCCCTGTGAGGTTGTCATGAACAGGGAAATTAGCTACAGAGACCAAAATTGTACCAGGCTGTAAACTGAAGTTCTGCTGTAAAGTTGGGCATTTTAACACAGGGTCTTATGGACATTGACTTTTGGAGCCAGCCTCAAATGGCCATTCAGAGAATTGCAGGTTTTGGCACTTTGACGTCAGCCCCACAGGTTGCTGCTTGCATACAGACAAAGGCATGTTGGTGAGTAACACTGACTGTAAACAGAACTTTTGTTTAGGATCATTTTAAGTTTACAAAGTTATGAAATAGTAAAAACCAGCAGCTAGAAGTGTAGTGGTTACATATCAAATTTACCTGTACATTCTGAACAAATGAGGTAACATATAAACCTAACTAATCTTTGTTTTGAAAAGCAAGCAAATATTGTGTCAGAGTCTTCTTTAACATTAATGAAGTGAAATACATACTGTACACACATTAAAATATACAGCAATCAAATCCAACAAAGAAAGTTGGTTGTCATCGCCTCTAAGAGCCTTTTGCAGTCAAAGTGAGTTCTTCAATAGACATAAGTGAGGACAAAGGCAAAATGATGCAAAATTAAATAGATGCATGCTGAACACCGACCAATTGAGCCTGAAGACTGAAATCAATGCTCTATTACTTCTACTTACACCATACGAACAGGGACATTACAACAGTATCATTGTGCACTGAATCTGAAATGGCTCTCTGAAAGCTCAAACAATCTGAGTACCTCTCTTTCCTTCTGTTTCTTCTCCTGATAGTATCAGCACAGCCTTGTCATGAAGTTGCACCACATGCTGCTGCATACAACTGTATGCCTGACAAAAAAAGAAAAGTGTGCTGCTAGAAAACTACACCAACTTCACAAACTTAAGATTTGAGTGATTTCGATGCCTAAAAGCACAATAGGTTTTCTATTTGAGTGTTTTCTGGTACCGTCAGTTATCTTGCCATTCTTCATATAGGGAATATTACTTCCAAACTGTCTTACAGTGACCCCCAAAGTGCCTTTGCACTTTCCAAATGAACTCTTAATGGATCTTTGGTTGAAAGTAATTGGTGAAGTGGTAGAGTGGTCTTTTGAACAACAATGAGAAGAAGATGTTTTTATGGCTCACAATGTTTACTTCCAAGCTGTTAATAAAGTGCTGAAGGGCATGTGTGATACGATGACGGGAAAAGCCAGAAATGAGGTAACCTGTCCTGGCAGGTGATCTTCAGAGATTTTCTGCCTCTGACTCCTTTGGCACAAATATAATGTGGTGTAACACAGATACTGAGGTGTTGGTGCTAACACACCCATATCAATTGCCCGAATGTAAATGCAAAGGTCTTCAGGCAGAAATAAAAGCAATGCTGAAAACAGACATGAGCAATTCCCACTGTGACTATTAAACAAATGTGTGTAGAATAGTAGCCTTAGCCTAATGGCATTCAACAGTTCAGACTACTTCATGGTGAATGAATTTTCCAGTTTTAAAGCCTATCTAAATTATACCATCTCTTAGGATAATGTGCTACACCTGCATGAGCTGAATGGGTTTTGTCTTTGAGAACAAATAACTGACACAGTGTTGGTGAAAAAACAACAACATTGCACTAAATACTGATTGAATTGTTAGTAATGGTGTTAGAAATTAGGTTAAAAAATGTAAAAATGTTTATTAGGATTGTTTTTGTTTCTGTGAACTTTTGGATAATTACACATGCAGATGCAACATTTTGCAATACATTTGCTGTTCCTGAAAATGAACATAAGTGGCAGATAAATTAATTAACAGTTTTTTGTTGGTAAAATTTTGGTTTATGAATGTTGCATGTTAAAAAAGGCTTCCAATTACTAAATCATAAAGGAGTGTGACTCTGTGGTAGGTCACCTTAGTTGCATTCTCAGTAAGCTGGCAAAGACATAATGGAGGAAAAAAATGACAAACCTCCTGCTTGGTAGATTCTATGCCCATTTAGGTCTTCAAAACTGTCACCAAATGAGGTGGAGTCACTTTGCTCCTCTAACTTAACTGGAATCAGCGATTTCCATGGTAACAGGAAGCTCCCTTTAGAGCGTTGATCTAAGTTAGAGACTTTATCTACTGAATACTATTAACGCTAATATTAACGCCTAGCCCAGCTAACCTTTGAAGGTACCGCCGGTGGGTTAGTTATTATGATACTTTGTTATTTACGCTTGTTCCACCGAGCACCGGATACCCCCATTATAATACGATTCCCCAGTGACCTCCCGAGGAAACTTGGATGCTCTTGATAGAATTCTTAATATACAACTGTACAACATATAGAGCTTTGTTAGGTGAGGTAAGACAATGTTTTTCTTTTAATAATTTGTCAACATTTTCTTGATTTATGATAATACTTTTAATCTGATAGAATTCACACAGACATTTTGTAACATCATGTTACAGCTTTTTACAGTCGAAAAGCAAAAAAACTGATCGTTTTCCCAGAGGCATTTAGCTTGTAGTCAATACTGAGATGTAAGTCAGTGACATTAGTTTACACTTCGGGCCATGCACAGCACTTGCAGCTGTCTCTGAAGACAGTGCCGGCTGCACACATCATCAGATAGGTTCGTCCATCTGCGCATGTGTAAAAGGTGGTTTTGTTATCCAGGTTGGTGTATATGCCGTCGGGTTTGTCTTTGCAGAAGCTGCGTCCTGGAATAGGGATGGTAGTTGTGGTGGACGGAACAGTGGTGGTACTGCTGGGTTTGAGGGTTGTTGTCGACGGTGGTGTAGCAGTGGTAACAGTAGGTTTGGTGGTTGTGATAGTGGCTGGTGCTGTGGTAGTAACACCAGGTTTCTTGGTTGTGGTTGACGGAAGTGGTGGAATCTCTGTGAGAGAGGGAAGACATTAGAGACAGACAACATTATACCCAAAAGTCAGTTTTGGAAGCCTTTGGCTTGTATAAAGGACACCACACCGGTTCCCAAAAACCTGTGAATACTAAACATCGCTATGAAAACTTCATTACTCTTGTCTTACCTTGAAAGCGCGGGAATGTACTGGCTCATAAAAAAGAATAGAGGCAGCAAGACTTACCAGTATTGATGAGTTTGCGCAGATGGGACAGCAGAGGATGGCTTCCTTCTCCACAGAACTCTCCTTTAAAGTCATCCAGATCCAAGGCCCACACAAAGGCACCGCCATACTTCATGTCCTTCATGTACTGGACCTGTTGATTGAACAAGTAGATGAATCAACTACCAAGTAAGGAAGCATCTCTTGAATTCCAGCCTGCAGACCAACCCTCGATATGTTACCCCTGGGTATTGATGTGTCACCTACCTTGATCTCATAACTCTCCTTGTTGTCAAATCCCACCCACTCATTGTTCTTGCTGGCATAGGGCACTTTTTGGTCATCAATCCACTGAATGGTGGTGCCCCTCAGGAAGGTGCAGATCTGAAAGACCAGATTAAGTAAAGGCCACTGTTCCAAGGTCCATATCTTCTACTTGCATTAGAATGTATTGCATTTTGTTCAGATTTGACCTCATAGTAGGACCAAAAGCCAGCCTCTCGTGTGTATGGACCAGCTGATGCAGCACCACTAGCTTGAGCCCCGACGCCAGTGTTTGATGATGTCAGACGGAAGGTACGCCCATAAGCTGCAAATCCCAACCTCAGCTTCTCCACTGGGGTGCCGTTGTCCCTCCAGTATTTCATGGCAAAATCCTGTTATAGAAATGGAAGGATGAAGGTGCAGTAGCAACTGACAGTGCTTGCTTGGCATTGAAGGTGTATTTTTGGGATTTGTTGTCAAGCTTCAATAAAGTTGGGGGACTTGTGAGGGATGAAGGAGCAGAGGCCAGGACTATTTCCTTTAATGTGTCATGTGTCAAAAATACATTTCCCATAATGCAACCGGTTATATTTTTACCCTAGACATTCCCAGCCTGGTATATGCAAACATTTTTCTCCACACCCCCAGTTTGTAAGGCCATATTTAAACCAGCAGAAGCCTGCATAAAATAAATGCAGGGTCAACTGTCCAAAAACTTTGACCTGGCTCAACCTTTGACAAAACTTTTGGACAATCACATGCATGCATTCGCAAATTCTCGGTGGATTGCTTTGTAACATAAACATGAATTTCTACGGTTTACCTTATGATCATTGACAAAGGGAAACATTTGTTGCCATCATTTGCTGTTGTAAAATCTTGTCAGATTGTTAGAAACTGTTCAATATGTCAAACTGTAACTCTTGTCACAACGGTCCCTGAAGCAACACACCTACACAAATGCAGCCAGTTTTATTTAAGTTCATTATGACACTGTTAGGTCTTTACTTATATGTGGGAGACATAAAAAATAGTTGGATATGATTAATGATGACAACTATGCGCGGCGCTCATTGTTCATAGCCCCTCAGCCATTCATGCAGAAGCTGATTGAGCGGCAGTGACAGACTGTTGTTCAGCTGCTAACTAGGATGCACAAAGCAGCTGCAGCTGCAACAGCCTGACTCAAGCAAACCAAAGCACACATCAGCAGTAGGGAGTAACTGTCAAATTGGGTAGCTCTGGAGATACCTCATGACTTAACTATGACATCAACATGGATATTTACCCCAGACCTATCTAAAGTCACAGATTTACCATAATACCTCTGAGGTTAGTTGTAGTTGGAGCTGGGTAGTACTTCTCATAATAGTAAACTGACCAATAAAATTGTATCAACTGGATTTATGCATTCCTGTGTCATTCTATTATAATAATTTCATATTTCAATATTCAGAGCTCCATAGCAGCACCACGTCTCTTACAGTGTTGAAGTGGATGAGGTCACCACTGTCATGTGAGCCACGGTACAGTGGGCTGTTGTGTCCAGTGAATCTCTCCCAAGCTCCGTGGAAGTCATAGGTCATCACATTGATGAAGTCCAGATGCCTGAAAATGCATATACAATGCTGATGAAGACATGATACTGAGCCAGCCTTTCTTCAAAAACAAAGACAGACTCAAAAAATCTGAATTTCCAAAACAATGTGCAGTACTTGGCAATCTCAGCAATCTCATATCCAGCATCTATGGTTCCCTTTCCAGCAGACACTGCAGCAGTCAGCATGAGCTGAGGCTTGCCTGTGGCCTTGGCCTCAGCTGCATAAGCTTCAACAAGTTCCTGCAGAAGAAGAATATTGATGCGGCACTTTCTAATATATAGTGTTACCAATACAATGTATCTGTTTCCAATGGCTGAAGAGTTCATGACCCACCCTGCAGAGCAGAGTGAACCTCTGTTTATCCTCCGGAGGACTTCCACGAGATCCGGGGTACTCCCAGTCCAGGTCCAGACCATCAAATCCATGAGTCCTCAGGAGTCCGATAGAAGACTGGATGAATTTCTGACGGTTGGCTGGAGAGGATACCATGATGGAGAACCTGGAAATTTGTTTAACAATAAATATGAGAGCTATAGACGTTTGACATATCTCACATTTCTACCTTTGTCTAGATATCTTCCTTTCTCTAATGCCTAGCTTTCATTCTATCTTCAACATTTGCCGAATTGGGAAGAACATTTGATGAATAAAAAGGAGGAATACTCACTGAGCTGAGCCAAAGTTCCATCCACCAACAGCCAGTAAGGTCTTCAGACCAGGGTTCCTTTAAAACATAGAGGAGGTTTGATATGATTTGCACAATAAATATCTGATTAAAAAAAGCTTGTATATAACAAACTGTGTGTCCAGGGCTTTGCATTTAAATGTAGGTCATTTACATACAGATGTAATATTTCATACTGTGGAAAGACGAGCTCTTACTTGCTCTTCAGGCCATTGAAGGTCATGTACAGGGTCTCGTCATTCCATTCATAGGTAACCAACTCATTTTTGTTGTTGATGATGGAGAAAGCATAAATCAGATGGGTGCACAAGAAGGGGTCCACATTTTGGGGTGTGAATTTCCCAGTTCCAGGTCTGTACTGGGCCCAGTTGGTAAAGTAGCACACCATCTGAGAGGCAGTCGCTGGAGATTCATGGAAACAAATCTGTGGTCTGCACTGCACTCACTGTATATTATTTCCTGACACTATACATACTTCAAAGTGTGGTTGAATGACCATATCATAGGTTTTACTTACCCAGCTGGCACATCACCAGGCACAAGCCTAAAGAGAGGTCAAAGTAGAGTTGAAAAGAATGAATACACAAGGCATCATGCATGATGTTATCATGGTGTATCATGGTGATGTAAAGCACTGAGGCCTGATGACTGTTTACCTGCTAGAATAGTGAGCTTGGTCATCCTGATTTCAAAGCTCACAACTTCATGGTCATGGAAGAAAACAAAGACAAACAAGAAAACAAAGACAAATAAAGAATCTAATATGATTACACACTGTTTGAAATTGCTCAAATGATTCTTATATTACTTGACTGTAGCTACTATGATATCAACAGTGTTGGGCAAGTTACTTCCAAAATGTATTTCATATTAGTAGTGACTTGCATTTGAAAGTAATAAGTTACTTAACAAAATCTTTACACTTACAATATCAATTTCATAAGAGCCTAGTACAGTTTACAGCCTGGTACAAAAAATGGTTTTGGTCTCTGTAGTTAATTTCTCTGTTCATGACAACAGTATGGTTTCTGAATTTTTATACAGTGTACTTCATCATATTAATCATATTAAGGCTTAAAGTTATGCATAGTTAAGGGGGTAGCCGCTTTGAGTGACAGCTAGCTGCTTCACCTCAGCTAATTCCAGTCACTGATCTTCACCTCTCGGTTGAGTTTGTGGTGTTGGTGCATGCCTCATGCAGATATCGGACAAAAAAAATGTCTTTCTGTGTCCATTGTATTAACAGACCGGAGCAGAGGGACAGACATCTGTGTTTTAAATTGACAAGCAACCCTGTTAATTGGCAGACCTGGCAGATTCTTATTTTTACTGTCTTCTGCAAATATGTTTGTCAGTGTGCATTATGATAATTATAGTGATAATGATCCTAATGTAAATACACAAATACATACATGATCTTTACGTAAATAAAGATCATTTTCCTGTATAATTGGGGGGTAAGAATACCTTCAGCCGCACATAACGGCCATGCCACATGACGCAGTAGCTGCTTTGGTGTTGCCAGAGGACATTGCCAATGCACAATTTAGGCTAGAACAAGTTTTCAAGAACCGTACTGATGATCTGGCCCATGATGATGACCGCTCATCAAGCAGAAAGAGAGGGAGTGCGCACATCTCTCACTGTGCGCAGAGATGTGTCTCTTGGCCTCTCACTTGAAATCAGACCACTTTTAACTCCTCCAAAGTTTGTGGCTCTGAACTTGCAGCGTTCGCTGCTTCTGTCACTTTCTGCCATTTCACTTGCTTCATTTCGTTGCTAAAGCCAGAACAGAATTATACTATTTTTCGTCTGTAAGTTTTATCGATCATTACATCAAGGTCACGGTCTGTGAAATCATTCTTCCTGTTCTTCAACATCTTCTTTGCATCTATCAAATTTTCCTCAACACTAAACTAAATTCTGGCCCTTATATGTAGGAATGGTTGGACAGCTTGTGCTCATGGGTAAAATTTCAGGATGATTGAGATGTTTGAAGAAAAGACACATGGGGTTTTATACATCTGACGAAAAGACTGTGTATGCATGTTTCCCGTTTTGTGTGTACACAGATTTCTACACCTGAACCTTTTCAATCAGCTTTCAGAGTCATTCCACCGAAACTGCACTTACTAAAATGTTAAATGAACTCTATTTACTATGGACTCAAACTCTACCTTGGTGCTTCTGTTACTGGATCTCAGCGCTGCATTTGATACCATAGATCATGGCATATTGTCAGACCGACTTGAAAGTCAGTTTGGCATCTCTGGCCTGGCTCTCACTTGGCTAAAGTCTTACCTACCTACTGGAAAGAACACAGTGCGTTTCTTATAATAATACTACATCACTATTTACTGATGTGAAGTATGGAGTTCTCCAGGGCTCTGTTCTTGGCCCTTTGCTCTCCTTTTTATATAATATAAATATATTATATTTCGGTCTGCCTCGTGAGAGCACTAAAAGTCTTCAAATGGTTCAGAATGCTGCAGCTAGAGTCTTGTAGTCACATGTACAAGACAATGTGATCATATTACACCAATCCTAGCCTCACTGCAATTCATGACAGATCAGACTTTAAGGTGCTGCTGATGACATACAAAACTGTACACGGCCTTGCCCCATTGCACATGTCAGATCTCATTATACCATATATTTCACCCCGTGCATTACGCTCTCAGAATTCAGGGCTGCTGATGATTCCAAGGGTTAAAAAGAAGTCAGCTGGTTTTTCTATCATGCCCCCTTCCTCTGGAATAACCTCCCAGTTGACATCAGACAATCTGGCTCTAATGATGCCTTTAATTCTAAACTCACTTACTTCTTTGACTGAAGAAGTTTCAATGAGTCTCTTACCTATAGTATTAGAAGTCACATTGTCCTGCCAACAAGAAACAACATTGCATTTCCCTACTTTTGTTTTTTGTCTTCTGTTCCCCTGCAAGTTGTGTCGCTCTCTCACCGTCCTCTCACTATAGCTTTCTCCTCCTCCTCCTCCTCTCTTTTCATTCAGACTCCCTTCTGATGGACCACTGGCCACCAGGAACATATCTCCTGGCACCCCCTGCCTCACATATGAGCAGATCTGGATCGTCATACCCTGGGCTCCGATGGATTATTGCTCTCCTCTGTTTTACTATCTCCTTATATCTGTATTTCTGTAAAATGTCATGCCTCTTCACTCTGATATTATTCCATTATTGGTTAAAGTAATATTACTGTACATGTTACTATTGTAGCACATTACCCCCAGCACTGGATATTGAAGCATGTGGCCTATGAAACATTTTAGTGCTTCAATAATAAGTCCATAAATTCCACTAATTTCAACCATCATAGTTTTTCTGTAACTTTAAGAGATTTTTGTTCTTATTTGAACCAAACAATATTAATCAAAATTATATTAGTTTCCTTACAGAATTCATACATACAGCATAACATATATTACATGAGTACTATATGCTTAAAAATATCATTTTTACCAAACTGTTGACATTTAATTAATTTAATTTCCAAGAAAATTCTGGAATCATACTAAACTGGAACGTCATTTCAACTGTAGACTATAAAGTAGCTCTTGGAAACATAAGAGAAGAAAAGAAGAAATCATACAGCTGGATTCCCAGTGCAAGCTTACCTTAACTCTTATCTCAACAAGAACAAATGTGTATGAGTTTTCCAGCCTCTTATATACATTCAACTTCTGCGGAGGAGCATGATATCAGTACTCCTCACAAATCATGAAAGAGAGGTGAGCAATAATGATAAGTTTACTCTATTGCAGGTACAGAAAAGTGTAGATAAGTAACATCAGACCCCAACAGACAGATGTTGATAAGCTATAGTATATTGTATAGGGCAGAGGTCTGAGCTGGAGGCCACTGCTGGTATTGTTATCTTGTAGGAGGGGCCACTGCATTCCAATACTACAAGAAAGTGCAATATTTCTGTCATTAACAGAATAATACTAAAATACAAACACCATTTTGTATACTTTTTTTTAAAACAGTTAGTGCAAAACGTTTGTCCATATAAATAACTTATTTAAAGTAAACCTTGCACTGAACTAACAAATGCAATCCCTGAATAATTTGTACTTTATTACATTTCCATTTCTGCTCATATTTTCCTCATACATAAAAATGTTTATATTTATTATTATTTTATATATTTATTTATTTTTACAGTTTTTAAACCATTAGTGCAGGTCTTTTTTCCTTATATCTTAAATAACCTATTTAGATCTTGCGCTGAACTAACAAATTAAATCCCTGAATATATTAGTACTTTATTTCTTGTCAGACAGCTGAGCCCCATTTACCCTGATGGTGATAACAGTTGAAACAGTACAGCTTCAAGATGGACATCAGTAAGTCTGGACCCGTACTTGCATTTATTAAAGTTCATAGTCGAGAACAGTTTCTCACACAGATATGTGCTTCCAAAATTACCCTACTAAAACACTTTGGACAGCTCTGGGATGGATTGAGGCAGTTCTCTCAGAAATTGTCGAGTCATGTCTGCTTTTCCTTGCGCCTCTCTGATTTAGCTTTTTTCACAAACTCAGTAACTCTTCTGTCACCTCGAATTTGTGTGAATTTGCATCATGCAATTCTTCAGAAACGGCCCTTCGGTGAATGGCTCTCCCGCTTTGTCGATTAATTCACTCACCACATAACTTGCTTCCACTGAAGCATCTGTCTCTTTCTTTGCTATATGGAGACGATAGTCACCTATGTAGCAGCATGGCTTGTTGTCTCCTCTCGTCTCCCTGGCACTTCACATATTGTTCTCCATGTTTAGCCGAGTAATGACGCTTGAGATTACATTCCTTTGGAACAGCAAGTTTTTCCTTGCATATCAGGCAGATAGCATTTCCACTAAACTCCACGAAAAGATTTTGTAATATCCACCTGTCTTGAAACTGTCTGTGTTCATCATCCACTTTTCTTTGGAAAGAGATATCTCCGACAACTCAGACCTGACTCTCTTCTCATCAAAAACTGCACGAACGTGTGCCGTTACGTATTTTGTGTCACATGAAATACAATTGTGTTTTTTATTTCAATTGCATATGAAGGGGTCGTTTAAATTGGTGTGAAACAACTGAAAAAAAAATTCAATAAAAAAAAAATAATTGCGGGCTGTATTACATGATAGTATATTTTTCACATCAGGTGACGGGTCAGATGGAGGGGAAGGGCAGGCCAGAAATGGCCTGGGGGCTGGCAGTTTGAGACCCCTGGTATAGAGACAGCATACACAGTATCTGTGCAAGAGATTCAATGGACACTAAAGCAGTTAACAAATCATGCTATGTGTCCGTGGAAATACTGCTCAGCAATCTCCTTGAGCTGTCCGTGGACATTGTTTGCTGACAGTGACTTGTTTCAGATAATCCAAGTGTCAAATCCAAAGTCCTGCTGCTCGGCTGCTCTTCATGACTTAATTTTCTGCTCTGGGCTGATAATCATTTACGTGCTGTGACAGTCTGCACCTTCTCTCATCTTTTAGTTCTATTAAGGTCTCAATTTCTGTTTGGAAACATCTGGGCCAGCAGTATGTCTACCATCTAGATGTTTACTGTGTCTGTTTGCTATTTGGAGCTGAATAAGTAGCACAAAGTTTATTAGAGTGTATTTGTTGAAAAGACGGTGAGGGTGAATGAAAACAATGAAATTGGTTGGCCTTAACACCACAACTCCAAGCTCAAATATATGTTCCATAGAGCTGAGGGGAACTGCAGTGATAATTATCAAAATAAGCGACTCATTCGGCCGATTGCTCATGCAAAAACATTAATTTGTGTACCTTTAAAGGAAATATGCTGATTGGCTTTTCTATTCAAGAGTGAGATGAGTAGATTGAAATCAACCTCATGTTTGTGTATGTTCAACCCAGTCGCTAGGTTAAAGTGTTAGCACTTCATGCTTCTGCAAACTACAGTTGCAGCATTAACGTTGTGGATGGCAGCAGAAACAAACCTCCATGAGCAGAAATGGATAAAGAAAAGGTACTTTTGAATGGCCAGTTCAGCTTCAAAGCCCTGCCAGATGGTTCTCTCAACAAGCACAAAGTTATCTGCATTTACTGTCGATGTGAACTGAGTTACCACCGGAGTACGTCCAGTCTCAAATACCACTTGTTGGCCAAGCACACAGCTGATGCAGAGAGCCTCCTCCCCCTCGCCAAAGGCAGACCACGCTGATAGTTTGCAACGGAGACGCCTGGACAGCTCTACATGAGGCAAACGTTCAACAGCGATAGCTAAATGTGTGGCTACAGCTTGCAGGATGATTAACATTGTTTAGTTAACCTTTACAAGTGTAAAGTTGGACACTACGTTGTGTTAGTGTTACTAAGGAATGTTACATTCAGGTCAATATGTCCATCTGTTGTTATGCATATTTTTTGAGCATACAGTACCTTTGAGGTTATTCTGGAGAATATTCTGTATTTGTCATTGTTTTGGATTGTTGCAATAATAATAAACACACATTTGCATAAAGCAAGCATATTTGTCCACTCCCATGTTGATCAGAGTATTAAATACTTATATATATATACATATATATATCTATCTATACATATATATATATATATATCTATATATATATATATATATATATATATATATATATATATATATGTTTATATATATATATATATATATATATATATATATATATATATATATATATATATATATATGTATACTCGACTGTGACTGTAACAAAGGTTGCTATATTCTGGTTACCTTCATGTACTGATTAGACTTAAGAGGTGTTGGTTTATATTTTAACATTGGCCTGAGCGTACTCATATTTATTATTCATTAATAACAATACACTGCCCACACTGTTTATAATTACACTGTTTATATTTGTACATATTATGTATATATGATTCTATTTCTATTTCTTACCTTTTTATTATATTGTTTTTTTTAACTGTTGTTATTGTTTATTGTTATATTGAACTGTCCTTTGGCCGCTGTGACGCACAAATTTCTCCGTTTGCGGGACTAATAAAGGAATTCTGATTCTGATTCTGATAGCTGTTGACCACTGCACCCTGGCTGTAATATAAACTAGGCTTACTCCCTATTGCTTAGTTCTTTACTCAAAGATATGAGATCGATCCTTTATTAAAGAAAGTAAAAAAACTAATTTCCCAAATCATGCTGCTTTCTGCTGATTACTCTCAACACTAGACTTATACTGTAAATTGAACTGTCCAAGGACATGTAGGTAATTTCAGTATTGAACTCGTTCATAAAGTTGCTGAAGTGTTAGGTTTGGAGCCAACATCTAGATTAGTCTAATCTGTGACTTGCCGTCAAAAGGTAGGGAACATGAAACATAAGCATTAAGAAGCCTAATATTGCTGTGATAACACATTGGAGCACAAATAAATGATTAATCTTTCTGTTGATAACATAGTTAATAACTTACATGTGCATATCTTGGTTGAGATATTGTGTCATATCTGTTTGACAGTGATTTGTATTTTTCAGAGCTGTTAATGAACAGCTCTTTCAAGAAAGAAGACAGGACCTTGTCTTATCACTGCTGCTGCAAAAGGCAGTTCTTTCCTCATAAAGACTTATCTAAACTACAACTGTGTAAAATGAAACAACTGCTATCTGGTCATGTTTTTCTTTTTGATGTTTGAGAGCTGACCACATCTCTAATATTGTCACGTACACTGGAAATAATCAGTAATCAAAGTGTCAGATGTCAAATTGTTATTCTGAGCAAAAAGGGCCTTTCTCAGTTTTAAAGGAGGAGTAGGACTCCCCCCTCTCTGCTTTCGATACCCCCCGTGGTCATTCTTTTTTTTTTTTTTTTTTTGTCCCCAGTGCAAACCAACATGCAAGCACAAGGTGAATATGCCCTGGCTTATAAACAGCCTATCATATCCCTCAATAATGGAGTGTGCTATAAGTGACACGCGAACAGCCAATCATTTAACAGGTGTGTAGTTCGGTTGTACCATCACCATACGTTACACAGTAGTAACGTCTGCTTTTCTTGCGGCCTGATATGGCGGCCTACAAGCCGCAGCCATGCCGGCAAACACACCGACCCCCTATATCCCCCCTCTATCCTGGTCCTCTGCTCCTCTCTCCGGAGCCACTCTTTGCTGCCGGAGCATCTCTGGGCTCGTTAGGCAGAGTTCTGCCCGCCGCTGCTCTGCCAACTGGCCTGTTTGCTCTGCCTACGAGCCCAGAGACACTGCAGCTGTGACAGTCAAAGTAGTTTGTGTGACTCACATTCAGCCGCACCAGCTCCGCCACTGGCCGAGTGTTTTACAAACCAATCACGAGAAAAACACAAGCACAACACACTAACACCAGAGTGAGCGAATGACTGCTGACAGAGAGGAAATTGTGAATAAGAAGAGTAAGTCAGTTTGCTGGTATGGCAGTATTTTTATTTGTGTGATTTTACGTGTGTTTTTCATTGTTGTGTTAACATATTTGAAACCTGTGTGCCTTGATAAAGTTGGTTAAATTTAGAGGTTATATGGATTTATTTAACCTCTTAATTTCTGAAGGTTCTATATAAACAGGTTAAATTTGAGCTTTTTCCGCTTGGTCTTTAAAAATGATAAAAATAGGACAGATCATTAAAAATGATCAATAATTATCGATATCAACCCATATTAAACCTCATTATCGTGATGGACTGTTTAGCCATATTGACCATGCCTACCCTTAATCAAGAGATGGTACATATGACATCTAACTTTATCCATTTCATTTTTATTTCTTAAGTGATCAGTAACAGGCTGGCCACACTGCATGCACAAGCAGGGCATATGCATGGTGGAACATCTTGCTTTTCATTTTGGTGTCCATGTTCACAGGTTAGAGCAGCCACAGTGGCAACATGAGTCCCGCTTTTCACATGCATGTCAAGCGAGGCTGCAGCAGCACTTCATCTACAGATTCAGAGACATGCGTATTTTTACCACGACACATACACTGTTCTCTTCAAAAATAGTCCTGAAAATGACCTGTAGACAATTGATTTCAATGTCTGTATCCGTAGAATATGTCACAGACATGAAGAGAATCCACACAACAGATGATTTTCTTTATCTACCTCTCTCCCTTCCTCTCTTTCCCACTCCCTCTTTCTTGCTCTTCGGTCGGGGGTAAAGGGAAATCACGTCATCATATTTATTGATAATTATCAAAGGCAAACTCCATGTAAACAGAGCCACGCTGGCTGTGTGAACACAAACACGTGAGAGAGCTGCAGTAGCTCAGCAACATGAACTGCACAAGCATCTAGTGTGGCCAGCCTGTAAAACAGACAAGCAACCGTTTTCAAGTGATTCAGATGGTAAGGAGAATGTTCACTGAAATTAGCCTCTGCTCTGAAAGTCTGTTACCTGACTGGTGCACTGAAAGCAGATGATAAAATAACTTCACACTTGCATGGAAGCAATCAGAGAATGTAAAGAGCTCACACAGGCCTCAGCAGAAGGCTGCGTTTTGAGACTTTATCGGAGTCCTACTATTGAGTATCCCATGCAACAGTTACATCATGTGCAACAGGGGCCTTTTGTCTAACAGATTCAAAAGTTCGTTACCATTAAGTCACAAAAAAAGTTTTAGCGCAGGTGTCTTTATGTGCTGCAATAACACCTCACTCATGATTGAACTCTACTGTGAATACTGTACTGTGAATCTAGTTAGTCTAGTCTAGTTAGTCACTGACCTTGTCTCTGGTGTACTGTATCTGGCCAGAGGGTTTCTGGTTAGTACAGTATGGGGAATATTCCTCAGCCTAAATAGTAATTACCCTGGTAACAGAGCACTTTGAACAAAGGCTTAGACAGCATTATTACTGGAATTCTTAAGGCTCACTAGGCTGGTATCCAGGATACTATGTTGCAATACTAAATTTAATTGAATACTGTAGATCTCAGGATAAATATGCAGTAATATTCTGAGAGATAATGTAGTGCTGTCTTACAAGAACAAAGTTCTTTTCTTAAAGACTAATATGACCTGGGTGGGTGATGCATTTACTTTGGTTTAATCTACAGTGTGTTTGCGTTTGGGGTGATACAATAAATCCCATCCCATGGCCACTGTGTATTATTTTTAAGGTCACAGTACAAAATCCCAGATCACATGGAATACAAAGCTCAAGGTTAATTCATTCATAAAAGCATATCAATCACAGTGCTTGTACTGTACATCGTCATCCAAGCGTGTTAAAGATTTACAGAAGATAAAATACAGACAATTAATGCAAAAGCAATAAAAACATACAGTTCACAAAAAGGACTTTTCCATTGTTCCATTAACACTCACATAATGGTTTAATGATCTTCAAGTAGACTTATATAAGCATCTGGGATAATACTTTAGAATACGTTACAATGTGATCAGAATGGTTATATCAAGTTAAGTTGACAAAGGTTACTTTATTTATCACAACAACCACTGTTGTTGACAACTCGTGTCAAAAACCACCAGCTTGTATTTCACAAAGTATTTGACAAAGAAAGTCAGCAATACTGTTGAGACATACTTGGAGAAAGATTACAAATTGTTATAAAATTCAAACACCTTGGGGCAGACATGGCACTACAGCGGGGCTAGGTGGTGCTTTAGCCACGTCACATATCTGTCTGGCCCCTTTAAGCCCCAAGATGCATATGGTCAACCAGTCTCGTCCAGCAGGTCATTTTGAAACAGAAATAAAGCAGCAAAGATTGTGATGATAGCCAGCTCGTTTTACAGTCTGTATGCACAGTTGACAGGGGAAACGTGTCTGGTTGTGGCTGCACTTTGGATATTACTAATTACGTCTCTAACATGACAGCCATTTTATCTGAAACATCATTACAGATAGATAGATAGATTAGGCAAATCACATCACAAGAGGAGTCACGAGAAGAGGTCGCATTATTACATGAGGAAAATCTGCTTTTAGCCATTCTGCCTTTTCAATTAACGCAGCACATGAATGGAATGCTGTACCAGTTCACATGAGGGAACTAATCACTTGCAGGTCCTTTAAGACAGTTAACAACATGTTTGGACACATTCATTAATTGGTAAATATCTGTCAATAAACAACTCATATGCTGCTGAACTACCCTGTTGCTTGGCCTACATTGCTGTCAGTGTTATTACTGGTGTTACTGTTGACCTGTTTTACATATCAGTCTTTGCATATGGTTGTCTTTGCTCTTATCTGTCCTGCTTATGTCTGTTTTTGCAAAGGTGTTCTGTAACTTATGTGTCATGTTTATGCCTGTTTGCGTCACAATTGTCTTTAAACTTGTTTCTTGATTTTGGGTTGCCAATTTTAAATCTGGCCAGGATAAAATTTAACTTAACTTAATCAAATGCCATTTGAACGTGAATAAATTATATAAAAATTAGGAATTAGAACTATCATTATGATCATTGTAATCCAGCACATCCAGACAAGTATATTAGCAAATGATTTACTGTAGCTATGGTTACATGGACAACATTTCTTTATTCTGATTGAAATCATACTGATAGAGATTCCATCTTGACTGTTTACATGGACACCAAAAAAAGTGATCTGCAAAGCAAACCACAGCAAAGCATTTAATCGGAATACATCACAATATAACTTTTTTGACATGTGTAAAGTGGTAAAGCCTGCTGTGAAGTGTCTAATCTGAAGACAATCTGAAATTCTACAGATTGTCTTTCTTTGGGACCTTGCCAGAACAGCTGACTCTTCATACTTCAGACCCAGAGTGCACTTATGTGGCTTCCATTTTGACTGTGATTAATTCCCATTTTAAATGACATTTCTGGTACATTTTTCTCATTCTCCATCCCAAACAAAAATAATGCCTTTTTCTTTTTACATCACTGAAGTCAAAAACATGTTCATCGAGAACTTTAACTGCTAAAGAACAAGAAAACCTTCTCATTAAGAGAGAATATCTTTATCTATATTATACTTTATAATATAGTGTGTAATCTACATCATGAGACAGGTCTGCAGAAGAAACTAAACTATGATTTAAAATAACTTTTTTGTATCCTGGCTTTATCTTTACGATGTTTTAGCTCAACGATTGCCTTAAAAATATCTCACTGAGAACAGTTCCACAGCCTAGTGAGAGAATCTGGTCACATCGTCCAGATACCTATAGAATGTGACACGTCTTTTCCATGTTCAGTGCAGTTCTGTGTGGACACACTGACAAACATCTCAGCCCATAATTCAGTGTTAAGGACAATAACTGGACTGCAAAAAAGGATTTCTAAGAAAGTTAAAAAAAAAAAAAAAAAACTTGTTTCTGGGAAGTTGTTCTTGTTTTTTGCCAAAAAAGAAAAATGATCTTGACAAGCAAGTTTTGCATTAGAAAAAAAATTTAAGAAAATGTATCTAGCTTTGCCTTAATAAGATAGTACAACTAATATTAACCCTCGTATTGTCTTCCCATTTACTATGCACCTTTTGTCCTCTCGGGTCAAATTGACCCGGTCTGTTTTGACTGCTTATAAAGCATGAGGTATGAAATGGTCACCAAATTTTTTTGTTTCAACTTTTTAGTGAACATATATCTTACATATCTAACATATATTTTACACTTATTTTTGTAATTTATGGTATGATAGACCTCATTTACA